>NC_025996.2:26846284-26967383 GCF_000442705.2 Elaeis guineensis
TGTTATGAAATGAGCAATAGAATTGCTGTTTATGAAATGTGCTGACCCGTTTGTGAAATGAGTTAACACATTTGGTGAACAGAAAATAAAATCTTTCAAATTTGAAAATTATTTTCGAAATGCCAAACCTGACCCATCAGCCAAGTACTTAATTAAAAGAATTAAGTGTTGTCTAGTAGGTCTAGAATTGTGAATTAAGACCTAAGACAATTGCATAAACTTGTGGGTCAATGGGTTAGATGAATTAGGTCCATAATTGGGTTAGACCTAAGGTTAGTTAAAAAATGGACTAAATGGAGTAATTGGTCAAATCTAATCAAAAGTTGAATTAGATTAGGTCAAGGATACTCTAGACTCAACTTCAATAGTTGTAGTTGAATGGGTCCATGTCTTTAACTAGACCAAGATGGACTTAATTCATGGCTACGCGGTGGAGCCTATTTACTAAGTTGATCAAAATTTAAAACTAATGAACCGGTTGGTGTCTAAGGTAAGTTCGGCAGTTTTGACAGTGGTTCTTAAGCGGGAGCTACTCGCATTGATTCGATCATTGACGAGTTAATGGCAAATCCCCACCACTGATCTCACTTACCTGGCCAATCTGGTAAGTTAGATTTTGATTAGATCACTTGATGATTAGAGCTCACCCATGTCATTAGGTAAATCAGTGTGACTGATTTAGGTGCTCCTAATGCCAGCTTTAATTAAATCTTTTTTTAATCTGACTTGGTGAAGTCAGTGGGAGGATTGAAATTGGCTGGATGATTTTTTCTCTACTATTTTTTAATAAAATCTTCAAAATTATTAGGTCCTAAAATGATTAAGTTATAATGATAACTAAGTCATAGCCTCCCATTAAGTGAGTGATAATGAGTCCATTAGTTCAATGATCATTGGAAGCCCAAAGGCCTGGTGCTCATTGACTAATGGAATTATTATTCATAATATGATAATTTGATTGAGTCTTTCTGATGGTGGTTAGGTTGGCCGGCCAAAGTCGGACATGATCATTTATTGGTTCGATTCACTAAATTAAGTCATGTTAATGGTTGGACCTAACCAGATCTTTTCAGTGGAGGCCAAAGCCTACTGATTAGGTTCTGGGGCAAAATCAACTACTAGAAGTTGTTTAGAGAAATAACTGGTTAAGAACCTACCCGTAGATGCACATGGGTTGACCAACCAAAGTTGGACTCGTGTGTAGTCTGTGTGGATTCTAGTACCCATTAAGGAATTAAAGTAATTCTTCGAATTGGAGGATGAGGCTACCAGTTCGTAAAAATATTGGAAAAAATTTTAGACTAAAATCCAAGTCTTTAGTATTAATTTATGTACTAATAGATGTCTCATTTTTTTTTAAGCAGCTATGGCCACTACCCTGTCGCTCCAGTCATTATTAGATAATGACAAGCTCATGGGACCCAATTTCGATAGCTGGTATTGAAAATTAAAAATCGTCCTTGAGCATGAGCGGATCCTTTATGTAGTAACGGATCCAGCACCTGAGGAGCCAGCTCCGAACGCTAGTAAGGCGATCCGAGACACTTACTTGAAGTGGCTCAATGACCGCACCACCGTTCGATGTATTATGCTGGCAGCAATGAATGACGAGTTCAGCCGAAGGTTTGAGAATGCCAGCCACAGGAGATGCTTCAAATGTTGAATGACTCCTTTGGCACGCCTGACGATGTTGAAAGGCACAAAACTAGTTGTGCCATTTTCAATGCTCGGATGAGGGATGGGGCCTCAGTCACTGATCATGTATTGTACATGATCGAGATGATTGAGCGCCTAAGCAAATTGGCCTTTCCTCTGCACGAGCAGCTCGGTAAGGATGCGATCCTTAATTCCTTGCCCAAGTCCTTCCTCCCATTTCTTACTCATTTTCGAATGACAAAGCCTGCAGTAAACTACCACGGATTGTTGGGGTTGTTGCAGAACTTTGAGAAGGATCACCAACTCCATAAGGAGTCGGTGAATGTAGTGGGAGGGTCTTCTTCTCGTCGTCAACCCTTTGGGAAGGGGAAGAAGAACAGAAGAAGAAAAATAAGAAGGTGCAATCTCATGCTGGGACAGTAGCACGGGGTCAGACCAAGAAGCGCAAGCACGATCAGAGCCAGGCGGAGTGCTTCTTTTGCAAGAAGCACGGGCATTGAAAGAGGAACTATCCTCAATACATTGCCTCCCTGGACCCGAACAGGCCAAAGAAAAAGCAAGGTAATTATATGATAACTCCTTGCAACTTTTGATTTGTGATACTACTGCCTGGGTATTGGATACCGGAAGCCCTTATCATATTTGTAATTCGATGCAGGGTCTGCAGGTCAGTAGGAGATTTGATGAAGGCGAGAGGTTCCTGAATGTTGGAGATGGAAGCAAAGTTCCAGTTCTAGCTTTAGGAATCATGAGTCTTGTAATCAATTCTCGTAATGTAATTCTGAGTGAATGTCACTATTGTCTAAGTTTTTTATTAAATATTATTTCTGTAGGCCTTTTAGCCATGTACGGTTATGATTTTTTAATAAAAAGAAATATTTGCAATATCATTTTGAATGGTGTTACAATATTTATTAGGTAATTAAATAATAGAATTTACTTACTATCACAGCCTATTAATGTGGTTCAAAAATTCGGTAAACGCTCTAGAATAGATAATGTGTCAGAAGTCTACCTTTGGCACTGTAGGCTAGGTCATATCAATAAGAACAGGATAAACAGGTTGGCTCAAGAAAGAATTCTTGAAGTTAGTGATTGTGAATCACTTCCAACCTGTGAGCCCTGTCTTCTTGGGAAGATGACCAAGTCACCTTTTACTGGAAAAGGTGAGCGAGCCAGTGAGCTCTTAGGTCTGGTACATTCTGATGTATGTGGATCCATGAGCTCAAGTGCAAGAGGTGGATTTTTCTACTTCATAACCTTCACAGACGACCTATCTAGGTATGGGTATGTCTATTTAATGAAGCATAAGTCGGAATCATTTGAAATGTTCAAACTATTCCGAAATGAGGTAGAAAATAAACTGGGAAGTGTATTAAAACTCTTCGATCTAATCGAGGAGGTGAATACCTTTCCAATGAGTTTCTGACGTATCTAGGGGAGAATGGGATTCTCTCTCAGTGGACTCCTCTGGAACACCACAGCATAATGGTGTGTCTGAAAGGAGAAATCGGACCCTGTTAGACATGGTTCGATCCATGATGGGGTTTGCTGGTCTGCCGATCTCCCTCTGGGAATATGCGCTCGAATCGGCTTGTTACCTTCTAAATAGAGTTCCAAGTAAGTCTGTAGCCAAAACGCCATATGAGATATGGATAGGACGTAAGCCAGTACTCTCGCACCTTAGGATTTGGGGGTGTCCGGCTTATGTTAAACGTTTAATTACAGACAAGCTTGGACCTAGGTCTGACAAGTGTAATTTTATAGGGTACCCAAAAGAGATCAAAGGGTATTATTTCTACCTTGCTGATGAGCAAAAGGTGTTTGTCAACCTTAAGGCAATCTTTTTAGAAAAAGAGTTTCTTAGTGAAAGAACTGTTGCCTCTAAAGTCGAACTTGACGAAGTTCGACAGGTGAAAAAACCGACACATGTTACTGAACCTGAACCGGATTTGATTAGATCAGATCCGAAGCCCATTAATTATGCACCCTTAAGGCGGTCTGGTAGAGTACCACATCAACCAGACAGATACTATAGTTTCTTAGTCCGGGATGGTGATCCTGTCGAACTTGATGAAAACGATGAGGATCCGATCACCTACATGGATGCAATGCAGCGACCTGACTCTGAGAAATGGCTAGAGGCCATGAAATCCGAAATGGAGTCCATGAAGGTCAACGATGTGTGGACATTGGTTGACCCACCCGAAGGAGTAAAACCCATAGGGTGTAAGTGGGTCTTCAAAAGGAAGAGGGGCACAGACGGAAAGGTGGAGACCTATAAAGCCCGTCTGGTTGTAAAGGGATATCGTCAACATTATGGTATAGACTATGACGAGACGTTTTCTCCTGTGGCAATGCTCAAATCCATTCGGATTATGCTTGCGATAGCTGCCCATCTGGACGATGAAATCTGGCAGATGGATGTGAAGACAGCTTTCCTAAACGGAGAGCTGGACGAAGAGATGTATATGATACAACCTGAAGGGTTCACATCCACAAATGAGTCTAAGATGTGCAAGCTACAGAGGTCCATTTATGGACTTAAGCAGGCATCTCGGAGTTGGAACATACGTTTTGATAGGATGATCAAAACGTATGGCTTCGTTAAGAACGGAGAAGAGCCCTGCATTTATAAGTGGGCTAATGGTCCAGTAGTAGTATTTCTTGTATTGTATGTGGATGACATTCTCTTAATCGAGAATGATGTCTTTGCATTACAGGGAATAAAGATTTGGCTATCGTCACAGTTCTCCATGAAGGATCTGGGAGAAGCTTCCTACATCCTAGGGATGAGGATCTATAGGGATAGATCCAAAAAGTTGCTTGGCTTATCCCAGTCCACGTACATTGATACTATGCTGAAAAGATTCAGCATGAAAAATTCCAAGAAAGGCTATCTACCGATAGGCCATGGAATTTCTCTCTCGAAGAGGGATTGTCCGACAACACCTCAAGAGAGAAAGCGTATGGGTAGGATTCTATATGCTTCGACAGTGGGATCTATCATGTACGCCATGACATGTACACGACCAGATGTGGCATACTCACTAGGGGTAGTGAGTAGATACCAATCTGATCCAGGAGAGAATCACTGGAAGGTTGTTAAAACCATCCTGAAGTATTTAAGAAATACTAAAGACCAGTGACTTATATATGGTGAATCGGACTTGAGACTTATAGGGTTTACAGACTTTAGTTTTCAGTCTGATCGCGATGATAGCAAGAGTGTGTCAGAATTTATTTTTACCCTTAATGGTGGGGCTGTCTGCTGGAAGAGTTTCAAGCAGCACACTGTGGCTGATTCAGTATGCGAGGCGGAGTATATTGCTGCATCAGATGCTGCCAAAGAAGCGGTGTGGCTGAGGAAATTCATCACCGAGCTTGGAGTAGCACCCTCCCTTGTTGGTCCAGTTCTGCTCTACTGCGACAGCTCTAGAGCCATTGCTCAGGCGAAGGAACCAAAGGCACACCAGCGGACGAAGCATATTCTGCGCCGCTACCATCTCATCCGGAAGATCGTGGATCGAGGTGACGTCGACCTTCAGAAGATCGACGGGAAGGAGAACCTGGCCGACCCATTCACTAAAGCCATTGTGGTGAAGGAGTTCAACGACTACAAGTCGAAGATGGGTATTAGATACTGCACCGATAGGCTTTAGACCAAGTGGGAGATTGTTGAGAATAGTGTCCCAAAGTCAATCGTCAGCTTATTGACGGTTGTGCTCCTTTTTGTATTAGTACATGAATTATAAATAAATAAAAATTATTTTGATATTTTTTCATCACAAATATTTCATCTTCTAATGAACTCCTGTGTTGTGGTGAAGTCCTTAGGACTATTTAGACTCGACAAAGGAGGATTTGTCGCTTAGTCCTTAAACATGTTCGCGACCAAATGATACATTGTTACCAAGGACGACAACGTTTATCGAGCATAGGTCGTTGTGTGCCATATGGGTTGGTTGTCCTCATAACCAAAGAGTGTGGAGACACTGGTATGGCATACAGGTGAGATGTAATGGTACATCTGCACTGAACGTGACCAACTCTGGAGCTATTTCTGCTGTCAAGATTTGCTCCGATGGGATATGGATATAAATGTCCCTCCGACCTGAGACCGCCACGATGACTTGCAAGCAACTCACTGCACTTAGGCACTGGACTACCTGAATTTTTAATTCAGTGACGGAAGGTTACAGGGTGTAGTCAAGTACTTGACTTGTCGGTGCGTGTGTCAGGATGGGATTGACCACTCCAGTTTAGGAGCTGTGTACAGTCGTGTTTCAATTTAGCAAAATCTTGGCCAGGGTAGTCCTAGTGAGGAGTCACAGGACTAATTGAGTTGAGCACGATTCGGATGATATCATCAGGGTTGACAGTTTAACCCTGAGTCGTCCTAAACACAGGGGTCAAAAGGGATGAATTATACGGTAACTATATTCACGTAGGTTTTGAATATTGCGATTGTGATTATTCGACCTATCCGGTCGTCGGGTACCATTGCTAGATGGTCACTTCGATTAGTACAGGAATTGGTTCCTGTGCTACCGATTTAGGTTCAAACCTGCAGGGTCACACACATTAGAGGTTCCTTTTTGATCTGATGGCTGATTATGAGTTTATCTATCTGGGACTCTATGATTGAGAATTAGGATTCTCTAATCATGAGTTCCACACATTTTGGGTACCGGGGTCAAAATTTTGAATTTCAAATTTTGAATTTGAAATTTAAACTCTTTGATTAGGATTTCATATCGATGGTCTCTGATGCCTGATTGCCCATCGAATTTGGACTCAATATTTATGAGAGGTTTAATTAGTGATTTAATCACTAATTAACTCAATTTGATTGAGTAATTATTTTTGGATCAAGTCCAATTGAATTGGATTCAGTTTGGATTTACCCGATTAGGTTAAATGTTGACCTAATCGCTCAGGTGGTTTAGTCCCTGATTTGATCAGGGGTTAGGTTTAGTTAATTTCTGATTTGATTAGAATTTTATTGAGCCTAATTAAGCTTAATTATGTTGGGTTTAATCTGGTCTAATTGTGCTTGACCTATTTTAAACTAGGTTGGCTCAATTTGAATCAAACCACCTTGTTTTAAATTTCCTGCGACACCCAACTTCCTTGCACCCATTTGAATTCACGAGAAGAAACTTCTCATGAAATTTTTCTCACGGAAAACCCTTCCCCACGCCCTCATTTGTGCGCCATATGGATGGATAAAATAATTAGTTAGCCATTCAAATTCAAAGCATGTTTGAATTTGAATGGATAACTTATCACTTGCTCTTTCATCCTTATCCATTTTGTGTGCCACATTACTTACACGAGAAAAGGTTTCTCGTGAATTATTTTCCACGCACAAAGAGCCACACCCCTTCTCTTCTCACGCCCAGAAGGATAGGGATAAGTTGGTTTTCGTTTGAATTCAAATTTGATTTGAATTCAAATGTGTAACCTCTTGTCTTTATCCTCTCACGCGGATAAGACACGTTCGACGTTGTTTTAAAAAGAGGAGAAAGGTGGGACGTGTGCAGAAATTTTAGGAGAGAAACTTTGGGGTGTGGGGAAGGCTTCGGCACAAGGTGAAGGTCCAAAACCTTCCGAGAGAAAAAGAAAGAAAAGAGAGAAAATTGGGCGCAGGGTTTTTGGTGTGTACCCTAGGGTTTCTACCTAGGGTTCGGGAAGTGAGATTGGTGTGCCACGAGTGTCGTGAGTCCACCAAATTTCAGGGAGAGATCCATCAGCCTCTCAAGCAACTGTGTAGATGATCCAGAGCATCCGAGAAGTCGGCACACATCGATCAAAGGAGTTTGATCAACATCTACCATCAAAAGGGTGAAATCACGAACTAGCATTCATGAGGAGCTGATCAGACGGGAGCTTCGTGTGGATGATCCGCAGAGGTCAGACATTTATGTGGCTGTGATGCGATGATCAGAGCCCCCCGACGGTGATCAGATTGCGGTGATCGACTACCCGCAAAAGGTGATGTGTTCTGAACACAGTACTGTAAAATGTTTACTGATTCAAATTTGAATTTCAAATTTAAATGCATGCCGTTGTATCATATTTAGATCTTAGTGTAGGGTTAATTAGTATTAATTAATGAGATTAATTAATAATTCTGCTGTAAAATAATAATTTTGAAAAGTTTTAAAATTACCATTTTGCCCCTGTACTAAATTTTCGCTTCAGGCCAAAACCTACTGATTAGGTTCTGGGGCAAAATCAATTACTAGAAGTTGTTTAGAGAAACAACTGATTAAGAACCTACCCATAGATGCACATGGGTTGACCAACCAAAGTTGGGCTCGTGTGTAGTCTGTGTGGATTCTAGTACCCATTAAGGAATTAAAGTAATTCCTCGAATTGGAGGATGAGGCTACCATTTCGTAAAAATATTGGGAAAAAACTTTAGACTAAAGTCCAAGTCTTTAGTATTAATTTATATACTAATAGAGGTCTCGTTTTCCTTTATGCAGCTATGGCCACTACCCTGTCGCTCTGGTCATTATTAGATAATGACAAGCTCATGGGATCCAATTTCGATAGCTGGTATCGAAAATTAATAATCATCCTTGAGCATGAGCGATCCTTTATGTAGTAACAGATCCAGCACCTGAGGAGCCAGCTCCGAATGCTAGTATGGTGATCCGAGACACTTACTTGAAGTGGCTCAATGACCGCACCACCGTTTGATCTATTATGCTGGCAGCAATGAATGACGAGTTCAGCCGAAGGTTTGAGAACGCCCAGCCACAGGAGATGCTTCAAATGTTTAACGACTCTTTTGGCATGTCTGACGACGTTGAAAGGCACAAAACTAGTTGTGCTATTTTCAATGCTCGGATGAGGGATGGGGCCTCAGTCACTGATCATGTACTGTACATGATCGAGATGATTGAGCGCCTAAGCAAATTGGGCTTTCCTCTGGACGAGCAGCTCGGTAAGGATGCGATCTTTAATTCTTTGCCCAAGTCCTTCCTCCCATTCCTTACTCATTTTCGAATGACAAAGCCTGCAGTAAACTACCACGGATTGTTGGGGTTGCTGCAAAACTTTGAGAAGGATCACCAACTCCATAAGGAGTCGGTGAATGTAGTGGGATGATCTTCTTCTCGTCGTCAACCCTTTGGGAAGGGGAAGAAGAACAAGAAGAAGAAAAATAAGAAGGTGCAATCTCATGCTGGGACAGTAGCACAGGGTCAGACCAAGAAGCGCAAGCACGATCAGAGCCAGGCGGAGTGCTTCTTTTGCAAGAAGCAGGGGCATTGGAAGAGGAACTGTCCTCAATACATTGCCTCCCTGGACCCGAACAGGCCAAAGAAGAAGCAAGGTAATTATATGATAACTCCTTGCAACTTTTCGATTTGTGATACTACTGCCTGGGTATTGGATACCGGAAGCCCTTATCATATTTGTAATTCGATGCAGGGTCTGCAGGTCAGTAGGAGATCTGATGAAGGCGAGAGGTTCCTGAACGTTGGAGATGGAAGCAAAGTTCCAGTTCTAGCTTTAGGAATCATGAGTCTTGTAATCAATTCTCGTAATGTAATTTTGAGTGAATGTCACTATTGTCCAAGTTTTTTATTAAATATTATTTCTGTAGGCCTTTTGGCCATGTACGGTTATGATTTTTTAATAAAAAAAAATATTTACAATATCATTTTGAATGGTGTTACAATATTTGTTGGATAATTAAATAATAGAATTTACTTACTATCACAGCCTGTTAATGTGGTTCAAAACTTCGGTAAACGCTCTAAAATAGATAATGTGTCAGAAGTCTACCTTTGGCACTGTAGGCTATGTCATATCAATAAGAACAGATAAACAGGTTGGCTCAAGAAGGAATTCTTGAAGTTAGTGATTGTGAATCACTTCTAACCTGTGAGTCCTATCTTCTTGGAAAGATGACCAAGTCACCTTTTACTGGAAAAGGTGAGCGAGCCAGTGAACTCTTAGGTCTGGTATATTCTGATGTATGTGGACCCATGAGCTCAAGTGCAAGAGGTAGATTTTTCTACTTCATAACCTTCACAGACGACCTATCTAGGTATGGGTATGTCTATTTAATGAAGCATAAGTCGGAATCATTTGAAATGTTCAAACTATTCCGAAATGAGGTAGAAAAATAAACTGAGAAGTGTATTAAAACTCTTCGATCTGATCGAGGAGGTGAATACCTTTCCAATGAGTTTCTGACGTATCTAGGGGAGAATGGGATTCTCTCTCAATGGACTCCTCCTGGAACACCACAGCATAATGATGTGTCTGAAAGGAGGAATCGACCCTGTTGACATGATTCGATCCATGATGGGGTTTGCTGGTCTGCCGATCTTCCTCTGGGGATATGCGCTCGAATCGGCTTGTTACCTTCTAAATAGAGTTTCGAGTAAGTCTGTAGCCAAAACACCATATGAGATATGGATAGGACGTAAGCTAGTACTCTCGCACCTTAGGGTTTGGGGGTGTCCGCTTATGTTAAACGTTTAATTACAGACAAGCTTGGACCTAGGTCTGACAAGTGTAATTTTATAGGGTACCCAAAAGAGACCAAAGGGTATTATTTCTACCTTGCTGATGAGCAAAAGGTGTTTGTCAGCCTTAAGGCAATTTTTTTAGAAAAGGAGTTTCTTAGTGAAAAAATTGTTGCCTCTAAGGTCGAACTTTACAAAGTTCGACAGGTGAAAAATCCGACACATGTTACTGAACCTGAACCGGATTTGATTAGATCAGATCCGGCGCCCATTGATTATGCACCCTTAAGGCAGTCTGGTAGAGTACCACATCAACCGGACAGATACTATGGTTTCTTAGTCCGGGATGGTGATCCTGTCGAACTTGATGAAAATGATGAGGATCCGATCACCTACATGGATGCAATGCAGAGATCTGACTCTGAGAAATGGTAGAGGCCATGAAATCCGAAATGGAGTCAATGAAGGTCAACGATGTGTGGACATTGGTTGACCCACCCGAAGGAATAAAACCCATAGGGTGTAAGTGGGTCTTCAAAAGGAAGAGGGGCGCAGACGGAAAGGTGGAGACCTATAAAGCCCGTCTGGTTGTCAAGGGATATCGTCAACGTTATGGTATAGACTATGACGAGACGTTTTCTCCTGTGGCAATGCTCAAATCCATTCGGATTATGCTTGCGATAGCTGCCCATCTGGACTATGAAATCTGGCAGATGGATGTGAAGACAGCTTTCCTAAACGGAGAGCTGGACGAAGAGGTGTATATGATACAACCTGAAGGGTTCACATCCACAAATGAGTCTAAGGTGTGCAAGCTACAGAGGTCCATTTATGGACTTAAGCAGGCATCTCGGAGTTGGAACATACGTTTTGATAGGACGATCAAAACGTATGGCTTCGTTAAGAACGGAGAAGAGCCCTGCATTTATAAGTGGGCTAATGGTCCAGTAGTAGTATTTCTTGTATTGTATGTGGATGACATTCTCTTAATCGGAAATGATGTCCCTGCATTACAGGGAATAAAGATTTGGCTATCGTCACAGTTCTCCATGAAGGATCTGGGAGAAGCTTCCTACATCCTAAGGATGAGAATCTATAGGGATAGATCCAAAAAATTGCTTGGCTTATCCCAGTCCACGTACATTGATACTATGCTGAAAAGATTCAGCATGGAAAATTTCAAGAAAGGCTATCTACCGATAGGCCATGAAATTTCTCTCTCGAAGAGGGATTGTCCGACAACACCTCAAGAGAGAGAGCATATGGGTAGGATTCTATATGCTTCGGCAGTGGGATCTATCATGTACGCCATGACATGTACACGATCAGATGTGGCATACTCACTAGGGGTAGTGAGTAGATACCAATCTGATCCAGGAGAGAATCACTGGAAGGTTGTTAAAACCATCCTGAAGTATTTAAGAAATACTAAGGACCAGTGGCTTATATATGGTGAATCGGACTTGAGACTTATAGGGTTTACAGACTCTAGTTTCCAGTCTGATCGCGATGATAGCAAGAGTGTGTCAGGATTTATTTTTACCCTTAATGGTGGGGCTGTCTGCTGGAAGAGTTCCAAGCAGCACACTGTGGCTGATTCAGTATGCGAGGCAGAGTATATTGCTGCATCAGATGCTGCCAAAGAAGCGGTGTGGCTGAGAAAATTATCACCGAGCTCGGAGTAGCACCCTCCCTTGTTGGTCCAGTTCTGCTCTACTGCGACAGCTCTGGAGCCATTGCTCAGGCGAAGGAACCAAAGGCACACCAGCGGACGAAGCATATTCTGCGCCGCTACCATCTCATCCGGGAGATCGTGGATCGAGGTGACGTCGACCTTCAGAAGATCGACGGGAAGGAGAACCTGGCCGACCCATTCACTAAAGCCATTGCGGTGAAGGAGTTCAATGACTACAAGTCGAAGATGGGTATTAGATACTGCACCGATAGGCTTTAGGCCAAGTGGGAGATTGTTGGGAATAGTATCCCAAAGCCAATCGTCAGTCTGTTGACGGTTATGCTCGTTTTGTATTAGTACATGAATTATAAATAAATAAAAGTTATTTTGGTATTTTTTCATCACAAATGTTTCATCTTCTAATGAACTCCTGTGTTGTGGTGAAGTCCTTAGGACTATTTAGACTCGACAAAGGAGGATTTGTCGCTTAGTCCTTAAACATGTTCGCGACCAAATGATACGTTGTTACCAAGGACGACAAGTTTATCGAGCATAGGTCGTTGTGTGCCATATGGGTTGGTTGTTCTCATAACCAAAGAGTGTGGAGACACTGGTATGGCATATAGGTGAGATGTAATGGTACATCTGCACTGAACGTGACCAACTCCGGAGCTATTTCTGCTGTCAAGATTTGCTCCGATGGGATATGGGTTTAAATGTCCCTCCGATCTGAGACCGCCACGGTGACTTGGAAGCAACTCACTGTACTTAGGCACTGGATTATCTGAATTTCTAATTCAATGACGGAAGGCTGCTGGGTGTAGTCAAGTACTTGACTTGTCGGTGCGTGTGTCAAGATGGGATTGACCACTCCAGTTTAGGAGCTGTGTACAGTCGTGTTTCAATTTAGCAAAATCTTGGCCAGGGTAGTCCTAGTGAGGAGTCACAGGACTAATTGAGTTGAGCACGATTCGGATGATATCATCAGGGTTGACAGTTTAACCCTAAGTCGTCCTAAACACAGGGGTCAAAAGGGATGAATTATACGGTAACCATATTCACGTAGGTTCTGAATGCTACGATTGTGATTATTCGACCTATCCGATCGTCGGGTACCATTGCTAGATGGTCACTTTGATTAGTACAGGAATTGGTTCCTGTGCTACCGGCTTAGGTTCGAACCTGCGGGGTCACACACATTAGTGGTTCCTTTCTGATCAGATGGCTGATTATGAGTCTTATGTGTCTGAGACTCTATGATTGAGAATTAGGATTCTTTGATCATGAGTTTCACACATTTTGGGTACCGAGGTCAAAATTTTGAAGTTTAAATTTTGAATTTGAAATTTGAACTCTTTGATCAGGGTTTCATATCGATGGTCTCTGATGCCTGATTGCCCATCGGATTTGGATTCAATATTTATGAGAGATTTAATTAGTAATTTGATCACTAATTAACTCAATTTGATTGAGTAATTATTTTTGGATCAAGTCCAATTGAATTGGATTCAGTTTGGATTGACCCGATTAGGTTAAATATTGACCTAATCGCTAAGGTGGTTTAGTCCCTGATTTGATCAGGGGTTAGGTTTAGTTAATTCTTGATTTGATTAGGATTTTATTAAGCCTAATTAAGTTGGATTTAATTTATTCTAATTGTGCTTAACCTATTTAGATTAGGTTGGCTCAATTAGGTTCAAACCACCTTGACTTTTCTCCCTGCGCCACCTCACTTCTTCTGTGCATATTTAAATTCACGAGAAGCAACATCTCGTGAATTTTCTCCATGCAGAAGCCATCCCACGCCCACCCTTGTGCGCCAAATATCTGGATAAAAATTAATTGGTTGGCCATTCAAATTCAAAAGAAAGTTTGAATTTGAATGAGCAACCAACTAATCCATGCGCCATGGTCTTATCTTGTGCGCCCCATATTTTACACGAGAAAATATTTCTCGTGTAAACTCTCCACGCACAAATCAACTCACGCCCCTTTTCTTCTCACGCACAAGTGGATAAGGATGAGTTGGTTATGCATTTGAATTCAAATTTGATTTGAATTCAAATGTGCAACCACTTATCTTTATCCTCTCACGCGGATAAGACACGTTCGATGTTGTTTTAAAAAGAGGAGAAAAGTGGGACGTGCGTAGAAATTTTAGGAGAGAAACTTTGGGACGTGAGAAAAGTTTGTGCGCAAGGTGAAGGTCCAAAACTTCCGAGAGAAAAAGAAAAAAAAGAAAGAAAATTGAGCGCAGGGTTTCTAGTGTGTACCCTAGGGTTTCTACCTAGGGTTTGGGAAGTGAGATTGGTGTGCCACGAGTGTCGTGAGTCCCCCAAATTTTAGAGAGAGATCCATCAGCCTCTCAAGCAACCGTGCAAATGATCTGAAATATCCGAGGAGTCGGCACACATTGATCGAATGAGTTCAATCAATATCTGCTATCAAAAGGGTGAAATCACGAACTAGCATTCGTGAGGAGCTGATCAGACGGGAGCTTCGTGTGGACGATCCACAGAGGCCTGACATTTGTGTGGCTGTGACGTGAAATAGATCCTAGTGTAGGGTTAATTAGTATTAATTAATGAGATTAATTAATAATTCCACTGTAAAATAGTAATTTTGAAAAAATTTTAAAATTACCATTTTGCCCTGCACAAAATTTTTGCCACACGATAGATGAGTCTCGCCCTGACGACGGAGTCCAAGATCGATGCATCGCAGGTATGACTCTTGCACCCCTCTCTCCGCTCCTCGTGCGTAGATCCTGATGGAGATCGAAGGAGCAGAATATCTACGACGGCCTCGGCCTCTAAAGGCAAAAGGCCTCGACTAACACGGCTCGATTGTCGATCATCGAACCGATGGCTCGATCATCGATCATCGAGCTGACGGTCTCAGCCTCTGAAGGCAAAAGGCCTCGACCAACATGGCTCAATCGTCGATCGTCGAACCGACGGCTCGATCACCGATCGTCGAACTGACGACCTCGACCTCTGAAGGCAAAAGACCTCGACCAATACGACTCGATCGTCGATCGTCGAATCAACGGCTCGATCATCGATCGTTGAACCGACGGCCTCGGCCTCTGAAGGCAAAAGACCTCGACCAACACAGCTCGATCGTCGATCACCGAATCAACGACTCGATCATCGATCGCAGAATCAACAGTTCGATCGTCGATCGTTGAATCAATAGCTCGATCATTGATCCCCGAACCGACGGCTCGATCATCGATCGCCGAACCGACGGCCTCGATCTCTGAAGGCAAAAGGCCTCGACCAACACAGCTTGATCATCGCTCGTCGAACTGATGGCTCGATCATCAATCATCGAACCGACAGCCTCGGCCTCTGAAGGCAAAGGACATCGACCAACGCATCCCGATCGTCGATCATCGAATCTACGGCTCGATCGTCGATCGTCGAATCGATGCCTCAGCCTCTAAAGGCAAAGGGCCTCGACCAATGCGGTCCGATCGTCGAATCCATGGCTCAATCATCAAATCTACGTCGAATCTACAGTTCGATCGTCGATCACCGAATCTACGGCTCGATCGTCGATCGTCGAATCTACAGCTCGATCGTCAATCATCGAATCCACAGCTCGATCATCGATCGTCAAATTTACAACGACCTCGGCTTCTGAAGGCAAAGGACCTCGACCAACGCGGCTCGATAGTCGATCGTCGAATCTACGACTCGATCGTTGATCGCCGAATCGATGGCCTCCGCCTCTGAATGCAAAGGGCTTCGACCAATGCGGCTGGCTAACTTGTCGACTTAGCTCCGACTAAGAAGGGCAAAATGCCAAGATGATCGCAGTTGGACTCGCGACATACCGACTTGGTCATAATTGGTCAAAGGATATTCGGCTTGCCATCGTTTATCATACGTCCCAACGTGCACGCCCGACCAAGGGCCAGACAACGGATATTCGACTTGTCATCATTATCCTATCTGAATACGTTGGACACTACTCGACTATCAGACTCTACGAAATGATCGTGTCATGCTGTGTTCGGAGGTTGGCCGACATCTGACCCGACGTGCACGCTCGACCTACAGTCAGGACGACTGACATCGGATCGTTCGTTGATACGGTCACCAGAGTCGGGGCAAGACGTGACGGAAAACCACTCCTTTCGCCTGAAGCCGTCGCCCACGTGTTCACGCGGGCCAACACGACATCGGACTCAGGAGTGGGAGGGCAACTGTTGGGATATACCGACTGACCTCCGTACGCTGACTTACCCTCGGACCGGTCCGACCGACGCCCGACTCTACCGATCGAACCGACGGATGATTCTATCGATCGGACCGACGGATGACTCTACCGACCGGACCGATCGATGACTCGACGATGACTGCCAACAATGGCTGCCGACAATGTCCGACCGAAGGTATTACGGTCGAACAGACCCATACTGTTTCCGATCGGCCAAGCGACCGAGCCCAAATCACCGACTCACTGTCAGGGGTGGCAGCCGACGTCCGACTTCCACAAGGCACCAGATCAGCCGACGGTGTCTCTGAGTCACCACCCGACGATCCGACAGTCGAATACCGACATACAGTTGGCCAGTCCATCCAAACGTCGTACTACCGGTATGGGCTATTCTCCTGCCAAGGACATGCTGTACGACCGCCATGGGGCATTGTCCTACGAAGGACATGGATTAATGACCTGACAACCCATGCCGATTTGACAGCCCCCAGCGATTTGACAACTCCCCAGTTGTCTGCACCATTAATGGCGGGACCATACCGTATTCTACTATAAAAGGGGGTAAGGCAACAATCTTGGTAAGCTTTCTCAAGCTCTCAGAAATGCCTCTAAGCTCTTGAGCTCTCCTTCTCTCTCTCCCGTTGAGCTCCTGATTTTCCACTGTTGCCTAGTCTCCTCTCTGACTTGACCGTTGGAGAGTCTCCACCGGAGGCATCTCCGATCCATGAGGACTCTTCTTGCAGGTGCGCGACGCCGGCGATCGGACGATGGGGGGATTGGCCGCAATAATATTGATACAAAAACAAGATTTTAGAACTATTTCAAATGCTAGAAACTAATTTCAACATCTTCAAGATCTGGTGACAATTCGAGAAGCCCCGTGACTCGATTCGAGAAGCCCCGTGACTCTTCCACAATCTCCCAACCCTACGTCCACTACACTGAATGTATGCTAAATCTTTCCGATAGTAGAATAGGATAAATCATCTCGAGAGTGTCATGGCCAGCCAAAGTAATATAGAATTTGGATCACAGCATACTCGCTATCAAAGACTATATAATATAGGGCTAAGCACGGATCGGATTCGATCGAATTGAGAAAAAAATTTAATCCGATCAAACCCAATTGGATTGAAAAAAATTCAACCCACTGCCAACGATTTATCATGTATAAATCATTTGAAACCGAAGTAAATAGTTTATATTACACAGGTTCAGATGGGTTGTGTCGGTTTGGACTTCAATATTAACTTAATATTGATTTTAAGTCTAATATTGTCCCACTTAAGCTTATTTATTTTTATGTACCAATTTAATACAAAAAAAATCTAAACCTCATGAGTTACAAATTTTGGATTTATTTTTCAATCTGTACAAAATAAAATAGAAAAAAAAATTTACTCATCTGAAAGTAACTACCACTACAAAAAAATAGGATTTTTGTGATGGATTTATTTGTGATGCAAATAATTTTATTGCAAATAATAGTATTAGTGACAGAAAAATATTTCATCACTAGTAATTATTTATTTGTGATGAAATAAATTTTACATCGTAAATAAGTAAGTATTTATGATGTAAATTCATTTGCATCGCAAATAATCAATGAAAAATCAAAAATTATTTTTAAAAAAATAACAGATTATTTATGACATAAAATTTACATCACAAATAATTAATATTTATGATGTAAATAATTTTTTTATCATAAATATTAAATTATCTATGATGTAAAATTTTTATCATAAATAATCGATGAGAAATCAAAAATTTTGAAAAAAATAATTAGTAAATTATTTACGATGCAGAACTTGCATTGCAAATAATCAGTATTTGTGATGCAACTAAATTTTTCATTGCAAATATTGAATTATTTGCGATGCAACATTTTCGTCATAAATTATTGACAAGAAATCAAAATTTTAAGAAAATATAATTATTTTACATCATAAATAACTATTTTAAAATATAAATGTTAATTATTTATGATAAAAATTTTCATCACAAATAATCGATGAAAAATCAAATATTTTTAAAAAAATAATTAGTAGATTATTTGTGATGCAAATTTACATCACAAATAATAGGTATTTATGATGCAAAATTGATTTTGCATCGTAAATATTAAATTATTTATGATGTCAAATTTGTATCATAATTAATCGATGAGAAAATAAATTTTTTTTAAAAAATAAATAGTAGATTATTTATGATGCAAAATATGCATTGTAAATAATTAAATATTTATGATGTAAAATTTATTGTGCATCATAAATACTTATTATTTGTGATGCAAAATTTTTATCGTAAATAATTGATGGGTAAATATTTTTAAAAAAAATGAATACTTATTATTTGCAATAAAAAATTTTCTTCGCAAATAATCGATTAGAAATCAAAATTTTTTTAAAAAATAAATAATAAATTATTAAGTATTAATGATGAAAAATATTTTATAAATTAAAAAAATAATTCAAGTATTTTGTGATTGATTTTTAGATCGAAAATTTGTTTAATATTTTATAATCAAATATATTTTTTTTATTTTTTTCTGAATATGATATAATTTTGAAATTTAAAGTCCATCTTCATCGTTAATTATCTAAATAATTATTGTTAGAGTATCGTCATAAAAGATTACCTCGATCCGATAGTCCTAGTCATATTGATCAATGAAATTTGACTTACGGTTATGAATGATCGCATAATGATCTGATAGATAAAGATCACCGATGGATTCAAAAACTTACAATGATAATCTCAATGATATTTGTAGCATGCTAGCAAAATTTTACTTCAATCAAACATCATTATCATGGTCAATTTAGCACGGGATGATTTGGACCATTAAATAAAAATGAGTGATCAAATGGCCAAATGGCATCCGATTATAAGATAATTTTACAGATAAATAATTTTTGTTACTGCTTTAATCATCTATATGGTGATAATCGTAAAATTCAAACCACGCGTATATGAACCATCCACGTTAAGTAGATCTTACAAAAGCACAGGTATAATTACTTAAGGACTTTAAGAATGAGTATCAAGAGACATATAATTTAGAATGGTTCATATACGCACGGTTTGAATTTTATGATTACTACCATATAAATGATTAAAATAGTAGCAAAGATTATTTATGTGAAGAATCGACTTATAATCAGATGCCATTTGATCTTTTGATCACTCATTTTTATTTAACGGTCCAAATCATCCTGTATTAAATTGACTATGATAATGATGTCTGATTGAAGCAAAATTTTGATAGCATGCTACAAATATCATCGAGATCATCATTACAAGTTTTTAGATCTATTGGTCATCTCTATCTATCAGATCATTATGTGATCGTTCGTAACCATCGAAATCAAATTTTATTGATCGACATGGCTAGGGCTATCGGATCGAGATGATCTTTTGTGATGATACTGTAACAATAATTATTTAGATAATAAATGATAAAAATAAACTTTAAATTTCAAAATTATATCATATTCAGAGAAAAATAAGAAAAAAATTATATTCGATTGTAAAATATATTTGCGACTGATTTTTCGATTGCAAACTATTAAAAAAATTTATGATAAAAAAATTGATCATAAAATACTTAAATTATTTTTTTAATTTATAAAATATTTTTATCATAAATAATTTATTATTTATTATTTTAATTTTTATTTATCATAAAATATTTTAAATTTTAAATTTTAAATTTTTTAATTTTTTAATTTATTATTTATGATGAAAACTTTTCATCGTAAATATTAAATTATTTATGATGGAAATTTTACATCATAAATAATCTATTATTTATTTTTTTAAAAAAATTTATTTTCTCATCGATTATTTGTGATGCATATTTTACATCGCAAATAATTTAATATTTATGATGTAAAATTCATTTTCATCATAAAATAATTTTTTATGGAAATTTTTTTTTAGATGGAAAAATTTTTAAAGAAATTTTTTTTTTTGACGGAAATTATTAGTAATGTAAATGATATTTTGCCTCGCTAGTAATGTTATTAGCGATGAAAATTTGATTTCTGTAGCAAAAAAATAGTTTTTTATGAAATTTTTTTAATTAAATTTTTTTGAGGAAAAAATTTTCAGGAGGAAAAAAATTTAGTAGGCATTATTAGCGATGGAAATTAAATATTCGTTGCTAATAATTGTCTCATTAAAAGTCCTATAAAAATCTCCTACCACTTCCGTCTGCTTCTCTCGCTTCCTGCAAAATCCTCTCCTCTCTGCCTCTCTCTCCCCCCTCCCGCACTTCCACCGACCATAGGGCTTTTTCTCTATCGTCACTGTCGCTGTCGGGCTTCCTCTCCGGGCATCATCGTCGTCTTCTTGTCCGGGCATCACTACCACCGCCACCACTGCTGCTGCTAACTTTAAGGTAAACTCCCTTTTTTTTTGACTCTGCGGGGAAGGGAGGAGTAGGGGGGCACAAGCAGAGTGGGCCACGGGGGTAGGGGTGAGCGGGGTGGGGCGCAGGATGGGGGGTGGGGGCCATGGGGTGTGGGGGTGCGAGCAGAGCGGGCCAGGAGGTGGGGGTGATGCGGGGTGGAGCAGAGGATGGGGGTGGGGGCCGCAGGGGGTGGGGGCACGAGAGGAGCGGGCCAGGGGGTGGGGGTGATGCGAGGTGGGACAGAGGATGGGGAGTGGGGGCCGCGAGCGGAGCGGGCCAGGGAGTGGAGGTGACGTGGGGTGGGGCGGAGGACAGAGGGGTTAGGGGCCGTGGGGGGTAGGGGGCGGTGGTGACGAGCCGGAAAGCGGGGATGGTGGTGGGGGGTTATGGCATGCGAGAGAAGAAAGGGGCAAAAAATAAAAAAATTATTATTTAAAAAATAATAATTTAATAATAATAATAACAATAAGCATTAAAAAATGATAATGATAAATAAAATAAAATAAAATATTTAAAAATAAATTATTTTTTATTATTAAAATAGTTATATTTTTAAAATAATGATAAAATATTATTTTTAAAAAATAATTTAACACTTTTGCTTGTTATAATTTAATACTTCTGCTTGTTTAGTCTCTATATTTTATTGTGATTATAATTTAATATTTTAACTAAGATTAGCTGAATTCGGGATCCGATCCAGTTCGACTCGGATTCGATCTGGGATTTGTGTCAGATCTGGATCGAGATCTAGTCTAAGATCTAGTTCGAAATTCGGATCGAGATCTGGCCTGGATCAACTCAGATCCAGTCAGAAATCTGAGTCGGATCTGGATTGAGATCGATCGAAGAACCTCATCCTGGAGCTTTAGAGATGTGAGCATGAGGGACAACATCTCCGTATCGAGATTCTGTCCGGCTTCACCACACCCATTAGGAGATGGTGTGAGCCATGATGGATTGAGCTGGATATCATACGCCGTAGCTATGTCTCTGTGATGCTCTTCGATTGGCATTACATTACACCGGCTTAGAGGGAGGTCTCCTATAGCTACTTACAGGTAAAATAATATTTAGTGAAATATTTAATTAGTACTGTATTTTTATAATATTTGTTATTGACAGGTTATATTTGATATTATTGATTTTGAGTACGATTAAATTCGACGAGCTGTGGATGATTATCTATGCTCGTGTTTTAAAGATTACCCCCATCGCATTCATCGCCACTGGTATGCTGTAGTACAAGACCAAGGGGTGGAGGCAGCACGGCAGCGACCATATGACAGTATCAGTATCGAGAACTGGGCTGTCATATACCGTAGGTATGAGGATCCGACATATCAGGTTAAGTATCTAATTTTTTTTTAGAGTTCAATAATTGAGTCATTTATTCTTAAATTTAGTTAGTTACTCACTAATTTGACTGTTAATTGTATAGGATCGATGTGCCTGAAATGTTGCCAATCAGGAGAGATAGACCGTCTCGCATTGTAGGGGTTCGAAGCCATTCACTGGCCATATAGAGCAGATAGTAAGTAATTTTTATTTAGCATATTTTAACTTTTTAATTATTTAAATTTTTTATTAATTATTCTCAAATTACAGAGAGATATAGAGCGTCGCGAGCTTTTTGGTAGATCGAGATCTACCAGTAAATCCACCAGCGACGATCAGAAGAGTGGACGGCGAGGAGCTAGAAACTTTATGTAAGTTTTTTCAATTATTTTTCATTGATATTTTGATTTTTAGTACAAACTTAAAATAGCTATAACTTTAATTTTCAGGATCGTATGATAGAGATGAAATTCCAGCCTACCCCTGAGGACTTGACTGCAACCACAGATAAAGAGACCTATGATCAGGTGTTTGGTATGAGATCCTGTTATATTAGGAGACTAAGATATGGGATCATAGCTCTCCCATCCTCATGCTCGTCCAGGGCTGACATCCATGTTGCCTGCGATGCTCGGCTGGTGGAGATACAGAGATAGACTGCAAGGATCGACTACGGACTATTAAAGATCGACAGCGAGCTCATAAGTTGGTTGCATGCTCGACTCCTACCAGTCGTTCCCGATGTAGACGATGGAGTGGATGGTGCAGATAAAGTAGATGATGGAGCTGATGAGGCAACAGCAGGCCGGTCCGTCATACTCTACTTGTTCTCTTTCTCCAGATGCTGATGTTTGATAGTCAGTGATTTATTTCTATATTTTTTATTTTTATTTTAGACCTTTTGTAATTATTAAATTTATTTTTTTGTAATTATATTTTAATATAATGAAATGATCAAATTTATTTATGGATTTATTATGAGAATTTTTTATTTTAATTTTATAGATTATAAATATAAAATATTAAAAATATAAATTAAAAAAATATATATTTATAAATTATTTTTTTAAAAAAATATTATAGTTTAATTAGCGATGGAATTATTTGCGATGGAATATATGTTGCAAATAACATCATTTGCGACATACGATTTTCATTGCAAATAATTTATTTTTTAAAATTTAAAAATATTTTTTAAAATTATTTATGATCAAAAATTTTTATCATAAATAATATTTATTTACGATAGAAATATTTATGATTCAAATTTTTCATCATAATTTTTTTTTAAAAATATTAAATTTATTTATTAAATTATTTATGATAAAAATTTTCATCATAAATAATTTTTTTTATGATAAAAATTATTTTTATCATAAAATCATCTATTTGCGATAAAAATTTTTCATTGTAAATAATTTAAAAAATAAAATATTTTTTTTTCAATGAAAATTTTACATCGTAAAAAATATGTTATTAGTGACAAAAATTTTGTTTCTATCGTAAAATATTATCTGCGATCCTATTTGTAGCGATAAAATATTAACGACGAAATTTACATCACAAATAAGTATTTGCAAATATCCTTTTCTGTTGTAGTGTACATCTGAAAATTTTTATTTTAAAATTATCTCAAATTAATGTGCTTCCATCAATAATTTAATATTAATATTTTTATAAATTTAAATGGATGATGCAGTATTTTTTAGAAAGAAGTATTGAAGTTTAAACAATGCTGTCCCAAAATGAAAGCGACTTTATGAAATACTATTATGGTTGGGTTCAATTTATATGGTTTAAAAGTGTAGAAACCAAATCCAATCATAAATAACTTATTTTTTATAAATCCAATCCGATTTTATCTTATTTATGTCTTTCAATCAATCAAAATCGATGTTTATTGGATCAATTGGGTGAATTTCTTTGGATTTCGATTATTTGCTTAGCCCTAAAATGATAAGCAAAATAACCAAGATGAGCCTTACTCTATTTAGAAGCCATTAATTATTGTCAACACTAGATAAAATAAAATAAAATAATTATATGAAATAATTTAAAAATAACTTTACAAGGCCAATCTAACGCATCCTCATTCTTTCACCTAATGATTGGTAGATAACCAATTTATAGGTCCTACTTTGCTTCTTTTGTCGAGATGAAAGATACAAAAGGGTGCGTTAGCATTTCTACTGTTGGTGCTTCCCTTAATAAATAGATATTTGGAATCTGATTAGACGTCGATCAACAAGTGTGGCGATCTCAATTTCTTCACCATAAACTCTCATTATACATAAATGATCGTCAATTTTGGTGGTTTATTGGACTTCACTCAAATTTGGAAGACTATCATGCCCAAAATTAAAGGTCAAAATTTTCCTTCGGTGGGCTTTCAAGGGAAGATACTTGACTGCTAATTGTCAGAAGATGAGATCTAGGCCATGTCTACCAACTTGTATTCTTTGCAATTCTAGATAGGAAGAAAATTGCTTTAAATCTGTTCTTTTCTTGTCCATATTCTTTGCAAATCTAGAAATTCTTCAAGGATAAAATTAAATGGATGGAAAAACTACCTTTTTTTCCTCTCTTTTTATGAAGTTTGGAGAAGAATGAGAAGTCAAAAGAAGCATAGCATGGTTTTCGGACATCCTTGCTGCATCCATTTGCTGGAAAATTTAGAAGAAAGCCTAAGATATTCAATTATACTGCCAAGGCTCCAAGGTTACTAATCAAGGAAATTGACCGCTCATGAAATAAAAGGCCTTCTGTTTGTAATGACAAGTTTTCTTTGAAGTTTTAATCTTTCATATCCCTGATTGCTTAGATTTCTATCTTCTTTGTGTAATATATCTAGAAAAGAATAAGATGCTATCTTTGCATCAATGGTGACTTCAGTTATTCTTTAACCATTCACTCTCCATCCATGCATAGGAGCCCATTTTATTCCTCCATTTAGTACATCCTCTCTCAAACAAGGCATACATGAACACCATCTTATGAGTGGGTGCCAAAATATATATTGTAATGTGAGAATATTTCTTTGTCTACCTTCAAATCATATCAGTCTTAATTTTTATTGGCTTACACATTTAGTCTCCAAATTGGCGCCCTCCTCCGCTGCCCAATCTCCTAAATCCCAAATGCTGTGTGACTGTCAATTATGTAACCTTTGCTCCTTTGTTTTGGTCAACCTCATCTCCCTAGAACCTGACCATCAACTCTTTTCTATTATCCTCATATTTACAAATATTAAATACAATTATTTTTGTAGTTTGGGATGCTTTTGAGTATTATTAATTGCAATATAATGTCAAGGCGTCTCTAAGTTATGATGATGTTGTTGTGATTTAAAGTGTTAACTCTAGCAATATACAGTACCATCTATTTGTACATTGTAAATGACATTCGTTCGGAAGAAATAATTTTAAATTAATTTATCATCTAGAATTTTTTTTAATATTTTAGAAAATAACATTGGCAGTATATATCATGGAAGGCAAGGTTGGTTGACGTATCCGTTAAAGTCCAAAAATTTTTTTGTACAAGTGCACATTTGCCATATTAAAAATATTTAATAAAAAAACTTCAATCTAGGTCTACCAAATTTGATTGGAGTAAATTACAATTTTTTTAAAATTTATATTTATTTCATTTGTATCTAATAATTTATAAAATTTATGCTTACATCTAATTAAATTAACAATGTTGTCGAAACCATTTATCTCATATGGGAAGTTGAAATTATCTTTGCACAGAGAGAAGCACATGTTTCTTATTTCTTTGGATGGCTATTATATTATTTAAAATTATTTTAATCAAATCAGATCTTAGATGGGCATAGCTTCTTTAAATAATTAGATATGAGTATAATTTATTTTAATTTTAGAAGGTGTTTTCTGTAATTTGCTCTTGCTGTTATTATCACTACTTAAATCGCATCACTCCGAATCCATGCTTATCGGAGATGACCCCACGACCCACGAACCACGATTACGTTTTGCTCCATTGGCTTCTATCTTTGATTTCCTATATTTTTTTGCTTTTCCTTTCTCAGTTGCCAGACAAATTCCATTCGTCGCTACCGTTCCTCTGGCATTCCTCCTCCGTGCGGATGCCTCCTCCCCAACCCGTCTCATCTCCCCACCACTCCAACCTACTAGAACCCAACTCCGAGCACAATTCAACGGATCCCTGACCGTAATCGTCCTGCCCCATTACCCTATCCTTCCACTTGTCGCACTTCCTCTAATCCGTTCCCTTTTCACTTTCTCCTCCTTCTAGGGCTCGGATTCATTACGCCAATGCGCCCTTCCAAGCGCCTCCCCGAGGCCGCCGCCGCCGCCGCCGGTGGGATCCAGAGGAGTCGCGGCGCCGCCGTCGTCAAACTCGCCGCCCTCCTTCTCCTCTCCGTTCTCTCGCCGCTGCTCTTCTTGGCGGCGCGAGGCATTCGCACCTCCGTCTTGGCTGGTGAGTCCATTCTGTAGCCTCAATTCTTGCTTGAAAAAATCGATGTGTTTCCTCGCGAGATCTGCTTTGGAGAGGCCTAATCTTGACTTCATCATGTCGACTGGCCTTGGTGGGTTGGGTTATGATAAGAAAATCGTTTTTGTCTTATTAGGGCATTCGACCATTACCATTTTGTGTTGTTTGATTTATAGCTCATGTTGAGATGCGAATTTATGGGAAATCTTTGTGTGAGTGAATTTAACTGGCTCTGTCATTTCTAAATTTGTGTAGTTCTGGTGTGTTTCTTGGATAACAATCATAGTTAGTTAAGTGGACAGGAGGATGATCATGGGGCGTCGGTTGCTTTGACCTCTGCTTATTGGCTATCTCTTTGTGCCGATCAAAAAGAAGATTTGAGATTAGTGTCTGATATCGTGAAACCATTAACTGTTGTATGTCTCTCAAGTACTGGAAAAGAGGTGGATGCTGGGTCACTATCAAGGCTATGAGATTAGAGTTAGGATTTGGGTTGTTCTTATAAGCATTATAAGATTATCAGATTCTCTCTACATCAATCTCCAGCGTTGTTTCTACATGTATTACTGTCTAGATCTATATGTAGTCCATAGAGCTAATTAAATCATGGAAAATTTTATCAGTGCAGGAAATAAGTTTTGGAAGTCTGTTTCCATGAATAATATTAGTCTGCTGCCTAATAAAGTTATATTCATGATGTATGACCATTCTTTTATAATGGCAGTTTTTGAAGTGCATTTGATGATGAACATGGAAATTTGGAACAATTTGTATCATCATCCGATGCTTAATTTCCTTTATGCAGTGAGTGTTCTTTAAAGAGACAGTAAACTTGGAGCTTATAATTCATCATTTGTTGATGCTTGTGGTTCATATGGAAATGACTACATAAGGTGAAACTAGCCATGAACTTTCCACTTTTTCATGATTATTTTCACTGATGCTAGCAGTTATGTTTAGGTTGACATCGAAATATTTGTCGATTCAACTTTTAGTAACCATTATAGTAGATGATGCTGCAAGCCCTTTTTTTTTTTTGGTGGGGTAGGGGGAGGGGGTGGTGGCAGTTGGGATAGTTGTTGTTGTGGGTTGGAGAAACAGAAGTTAAGCATCAAATTCTGCTTTTGTTGAGTGGAAGGTACCTCACAACATAAGAAAATCTTGAGCCGTAGTTTTTATTATTTTCTTCTCTTTTATGTCTTTTTGTGCATGTCAAATTATGATAAACGAAATTTTGCCACCTTTCTTTTCCTTCCTTTCAGTTCTCATCTACCAAAAGCTTTGTGCCAAAATCCTCTCTCCATTACTCACTATTTGTTTTGGCACAACTACATCAGGTCTTATACTCTGTGAACATTAAAGCCATCCATCTTATACGTATATATGATATGCCTGTGACTACATATATACTCACACACAAAAATATGAATTCTTGCTTACATGCATCTCATACTTTGTTTACAAACATATGTAAATATTTCATCTAGTGTCAATTTTAACATAGAAGGATCTTTATCACATTTCCTACCCAAAAATAATAATTCTTGGGCTTGAAAACCACTGTTACACTCACATGGGTTGGCCATATAAGTAAGCAAGGCTTTCCATCTGTTAATGAACTTAACATAATCTAGTCACAATATAATTCATACACAGATAGTAGTGATAATCAGAAAAACTAAACTCTCCAAAGTAAAGTATCACATATATTCGTATATACTACCAAAAGTTATAAACAGGGTACTTCATCCTTACTATTCTAAACTTCTAGTATTTAATTTTTCTATACATAATCAGCAAACAACATTTTAATATACAAATTCATCAAAGCTAGGCCTAGCTTAATTACGAAGTTGGACTGGCCTTTGTATGCTCTCTCCAAAAGTTATTGTTAGGCTAGTCTTTAGTCCCTGGATCTGAAAAGAGATAAATGAAAATAATGAACCAGGCAGCTTAGTAAGTAGCAATCTACTTTATATAACTAGATCAAGCAAGTACCAAATAGTTTAACTTACAAATACATATAAAGAAATAATGCATTTTTATCAAGTAGGAGATCACATGATGCAGTAAAAAGGAGAGCACAACAGGTATTGACAGATTATAGGCTAGAAAAAGGTTAGGATTAAAGAAGGAACAATGAGAGTTTTAGGAAAATCTCAAGTTTTTGAAATTTATTGATAAAAAAATGACAAAAGATGGTTGCAAACCTATGTTACAGCACTTAAGTACTAGCGTTACAAACGTTTCTTTTAATCCCAAACCTAGATTAACTATTTTAAATTCTAGCAATTGAAAACTTATTAAAATAAACCCTGAGCTACAGTACCTATGAATAGTAATTTACTACAGTAAAACAGCAATTAAAATAAATAATCTATTTAAAATTTAACCCTAAGCTCCTGCATCATCGCAGATCTCTCTATTTTCAATAATATACATGTAGCCAAATAATGCATTTTATTACAGTAAAGTATATTGTCCAAGTTTCATGTTAACAATTGTACTCATATTCAAATACTTGATCACAGATATCAAATTTCAAATCCATTTTATTGTCCAACCAATAAGATGATGCCTGTATTTAACCTATGTGGAGTATATCATAGTACTGCATTTAGCCCCTGCGGAGTAGGTTGCATACCATATTAAACTCCTATGGTATGGGCCACATACCGCATTTAACCCTTGAGGTGTAGTTAACATACCGCATCTAACCCTGCAGTGGAGGTCACTTAACATATCTGACCTTCATGGTGTAGGTCACATACTGCACTTAACCACTGCGTTTTAGGTCGCATACCACTTGGTGAATGATTGCTTTATATGGACCTAGTTGCATCTCTACATAGCTCTTATAATAGGTTCATTTTACCGAATCACATTAATCTAAAATTCCTTTATTCACAATGCAGATTGGGAGGGCATCCGACACATTTCAAGCAAGCCGGTAGCATGCTCTTTAGAGTTTACTTTCATATTTTTACTATTTTAGTGTCAATTCCATGTACTCTTGTGCCTCATGTATGTTAACTGTATAAATACTGTTGCAGATTGTTGATTGGAGGGAACAATTGGCCATGCAACACATGAAATCTATTTTCACAGAGGAGGTATACTGTTGAATACTTGAATGATCTGCCAAATCAATTGCACATTGTCTTCTTCTAGTTTTCTCATGAGCTTTGTTTAGTGCTCATGAGTTAGTATTGAACTTGATGTGCCTATGCATTATGGTGACAGGTAATTGATATCATATCTGCAACCAGACATGACTTAGGACCATGGAGTCTTGATTCAGCCAGGAAAAACCATATATCATCTTCGTGGAAAGTTGGTGGACAGGATGAAGCTTCTCAGAACTTGACCATTTCAGATGTATTTCCTTTTGACTTTATATAAGTTTGTGGGTCTCCCAGCCTCAATTTGCCTACTGATCTTGTTGTATGTTTCGATTTCTTGAAGCCGATTCAAGCAGCTTCTGATGTTGCACAAAAGGCCTCCCATTCCAAATTAGAAATTGCTACTGCAGTTGGTGATTTGCTAGCAATAGATAAAGCGATTAAAAATGATTCTGGTAATTATTGGCTGCCCTTTTTGATATAATGTTTCAATTATTTATGCCTATAGTTATAAGTGAGCAGTCTCGTGTCTTTCTAATATGCAGATGGACATCTTCTTGACAATCCAGTAATACTTACCAGAAGGGTAATTATTTTTTTCACCTCTGGTGCTATACCTCTTGAACTAGAGTAGTTCTTCAAACCTGATTCAAGTAGATCTGTGGAACCAGGATCCTCTGTAGACACACGAAAAAAGAGAGAGAGAGAGAGATTGGGATACACTTCTTGACAGAGCATTCACATATTTTGAATCTTGCTACTGTGATGATTACCTTTGATTAATTTGATCTAATTTTTCTATTTCTTGAGAACTGTAGCGATTGAGAGAGAAAAGACGAGAAAGAAGAGCAGTAGAGTTGGTCCAGCAGAATGATGAAGCATTGGTGAAACTTGAAAATGCTGCCATTCAACGCTCGAAAGGTGTAAACTCTGCAGTTCTTGGAAAATATAGCATATGGAGGAAAGATAATGAGAATGAGAACTCTGATTCAACCGTAAGGTTGATGCGAGACCAAATGATCATGGCTAGAGTTTATTTAGTTATTGCTAAGTCCAAGGATAAGACTGATCTTTATCAGGAACTTCAGAATCGGCTAAAGGAAAGCCAAAGTGCACTTGGAGAGGCCAATGCTGATTCCGAGCTCCACCAAAGGTGAGGCTGTTTTTCTGTTTCCTGTCTTTCTACACAAGCGCATCATTAACTTGAAATATGTTATTTCCAGCGCACCTAAGAGAATAAAAGAAATGGGTCAGGTTTTGTCAAAAGCAAGAGAACAATTGTATGATTGTAAGGCAGTAACTCAGAAGCTCAGAGCGATGCTTCAATCAGCAGACACACAGGTTAGGAGCTTAAAGAAACAGAGCACTTTCCTAAGCCAGTTGGCTGCAAAAACAATTCCCAATGGGATCCACTGCTTATCTATGCGCTTAAGCATAGCCTACTATCTCCTCCCTCCAGAAAAAAGGAAATTTCCAAGGAGTGAGAATTTGGAAGATCCGAATCTTTACCATTATGCGCTCTTTTCTGACAATGTTTTAGCTGCATCGGTTGTTGTGAACTCAACAATCACAAATGCCAAGGTAAGGGTCTCTTTTCTTTTCTATTCTCCTTCTGGCTTTTGTAATTGCAACGATACCTACCCAACCACCCATTCCCTCCAGGTGTTTCTGCATCTGTCTTTATTTATGCATTTACATGTAAATTATGGTGGGGCAACTAACCTTGATATTGGTTTCAGGAGCCAGAAAAACATGTCTTCCATCTGGTCACCGATAAACTGAACTTTGGAGCCATGAACATGTGGTTTCTGTTGAATCCGCCTGGAAAAGCAACCATTCATGTTGAAAATGTGGATGAATTTAAATGGCTGAACTCATCATATTGTCCAGTTTTACGACAGCTAGAGTCTGCTGCAATGAAAGAGTACTATTTTAAAGCTGGTCATCATACTACTCTCTCAGCAGGTTCTTCGAATTTAAAATACCGGAACCCAAAATACCTTTCAATGCTAAACCATCTAAGGTTCTACCTTCCACAGGTTTATCCCAAATTGAATAAAATCCTGTTTCTGGATGATGACATTGTTGTCCAGAAGGATTTGACAGCTTTGTGGTTCATAGATCTCAGGGGAAATGTAAATGGTGCTGTAGAGACGTGTGGACAGAGTTTTCATCGGTTTGACAAATACCTCAATTTTTCAAACCCTCACATTGCGAAAAACTTTGATCCAAATGCATGTGGTTGGGCTTATGGAATGAATATGTTTGATCTAAATGAATGGAAGAAGAAAGATATTACTGGGATTTATCACAAGTGGCAGTCATTGGTAAGTTGATTTAAAAGCTTTGCTTGAATGCAATTCTTCATGAGTTATTGGCATTTCATATATGTCACTGATGTTTTTTTTGGTTTGTAAGACAACTAGCAAATGAGCACGCACAGTGCATGCTTGACAAAAGCATTGATTATCAAAAGTAGGATAAATAAATTATTTATTATATTTTATTTTGGTTGAAACAAATGTAATAACATCAAGAAGGAAAGATAAATTGAAAAATTCTAAGATCCTATATAGAAAGAGGATAAAGAAAGAAAAAAATTCCGAGATAAATTAAAATTAAGATAGAAGTATAAAATATTAATAAAAAATATCACTTGCAACATATAGAAAATTATTAAAAAGATAAAATATAATAGAATCAATTAGACCCAAAAAAAATGAAAATTAAAAATTTCAAAAAGTAAAAAGACAAATATATATTGTAAAACTGAAAACACAAAACAATTCTCAGAAACAAAAATTCCAAATAAAACAAAATTGAAATAGAAAATATGAAACTATGTAATAAAATAAAAAAAAGCCAAAGATAGCAAAAACTACAGGTAACATGGATAAATTAAAATTTTAAAGAATGAATTAAATATGAATAAAAGGAAATTAAAAATATCATGTGATTGATATGTCTCAGAAATATTACAAATTGATATACATAGGGTGAGTGATAAACTAAAAATATAAAATTAGATATACAAATATAATTAAACATTAATTGGGTTATGAAAAGGATGAAACATGAAAATAAATAGAAGAATAAAAATGGATGAAATTAGCAATGATCTGAAAAACAAAGTATAATAAAGTATATAAAAATAAAAACAAAGTAGAATAGAACATAAACATAAAGTAAAATCACAAAAGTATAAACAATTTTTTAATAAAACCAAAGATGGAATATAAAATCTGTAAACAAGAAATGTTATAATGAACATAAAAAAATACAGATGAAATTCCAGTGATAAAGTAGAAATAAAATTACTTTAAAATTTAAATACTTTAGATAAAATAAAACTAAAAATATAATTACTTTAAAATAATGAGATCAGAAATTTAACTGGGAATTTGGAAGGAGGGGGTGGAGATTGGAGTTGACAAGGATAGGGTAAGGAAACACGGGAGATAGGAGACATGGATGCAGAAAGGGAGGTGATGCTTTGTGTGTGTGTGTGAGAGAGAGAGAGAGAGATACTGAGGGCTAGGGTGGGTGCAAAGCCAATGAGAGAGCCATCCCGAGGGATTGGAGAGGTGCAATGCAGGGACAGAGATAGAGGGCGAGAGCAACAGTGGGAAGTAGAGGGGGTGTGAGGGAGAGGAGAGGATAGATGTGTGAGACAGAATAGGGAGTGCATCCGGATCTGAGGAATTTTTTTTCTCTTTTTTTGTTAATAAAATATTTTAGAAATATTAATTGTGGGTATTTTTGATATTTGATGGGGGTAATATATGCCAAAAGTTGGAACTCCCATTTTTCTAAAAAAAAAAAATACTGTATAGATATCTGAAACCTTGTCTTCTGTGTGTCCCTGCTTTAAGTCCTGTGATCAATTGAGAAATAGCTGCAGTATCGTTTTGCATTTGTCATGTCTTTTGATTTTTTTTTTTATTCATAAGCAGTATCCATGGATGGGCACTATATAATTCCTGGTCCATACATCTTTTGTTTGTAGATCAAGCCCTTAGTTATGCATACTACACATGGATGTGTATGTGGATTAATACTACATGCCTCCCTATGCATATATGCTATAGGAAGCAATCATAGCCTTGACCAGTCTATGTCATCTTATATGTTTTAGGTTGCTTGATGGATCTTTGCTTCTCATTCATTCCTGTGATTGACTTAGAAATTTATAGTGCCTTGCAAACTCTATCAGTTTCCTTTACTCTTCCACATTGCCTTTTAAATTTTTAGTGTATTCAACCTCCTCTCATTATGTAGGCCAGCTCTTATCTCTTGTGAAGATCAACCAAATCATGTAACTTCCATGTTTATGTGACTCATTAGCTTCTTCCATTTTATATGAATTAACTTCCCCTTCTAGTTTCGTGGAGCCTCAATCTCTATCTTCTCACCCTTGTAAAAACTCGCTTCATGTACCCATAGCCTCTATATTTCCTACATATACAACAATCACAATGCTATTTCATTTAAAATTTCCTAATACCTTACAAACATGTGAATACTACTTGTCGCTTCAAAGGCATATCATTGTTATATTTTCTGATTTTTCTAATAAAAATTTTCTGATCTATTCCTTTTTTTGTGTAAGGAATCCTGAGATGATGGAAGGAAACAATTTACATCTTTAGGTTTTGATAAACACCAGTTCCTTGCTTCTAAACTTGTTATTACTGAATATATGTAAATCACATATTCTAGCTTCAACTGATTGTGTCATTTCATCCTTGCAAAGCTGTCATGCATCAGGAGGCTTATCTATGAAAATTGTAGGGTTAAATGCTAAATGCTTATTGTTGGTAGGCTCACTGTAGCCAGAAAATCTTGTCTGATTGTGTGAAAACCAGGCATTAATTAGTTTTCTTTCCTGTCCTAGAACGAGAACAGGGCTCTATGGAAACTTGGTACACTTCCTCCTGGACTGTTGACATTCTACAAGTTGACTCATCCACTGGACAAGTCATGGCATGTTCTTGGCTTGGGGTATAATCCAAGCATTGATCGCTCAGAGATTGAGAATGCTGCTGTCATTCATTATAATGGGAATTTGAAGCCTTGGTTGGAGATTGGAATGACGAAGTACAGGAACTACTGGACCAGATACATCAAATATGACCACCCATATGTTAAGATATGCAACCTTAGTCGATAGTCAGACATGGCGTGATTGCTTGCAGGATATGCTTTTGCCCTGAAAGTAGGGAGGGTGCTTCTGTTGTGAAGCTGGAGAATATTAGATTTTTTGCTAGCCATTCTGCCTTGTTCCATTCTTACTGCTTACTCTCATTTTCCTTTTGCCGCACATTTTGCTTTTCTATTCCACATTTTTCTTCTTTTATGCTTCAATGGTATTGAGTGCTGACAATTGTTATGTGGTTCTATGCATGCATGTACTTGGAATATAATTAGAAGATTGCTGGAAATGTATGATGCAATGTCGTTCTTCCATTTTAATTTGTCTTCCTATATGCTAGAACCTTTTTTTTTTTTTTTTTAAAGATCTAGTTTGCTAGCGATGGAAGAATCATATGGATGTAGGCATGTTATATGGCAAGGTTTCAAATTTCGGTGCCGCTGTACTCTTTTTGATTGAAACACTGCAATACTGAGTATTGATACACGGCATGGGACCGTTCTGAGACAGTGTACTGGTGCCCTTTTATACTGGAATGGTATGAAACCGTGCAGATCGCCCTGTTCTGATGGTTCAAAACCTTGCTAGATCGTGTTTAGCAAGGAGATGAGAGCAATGGTTATGAAAATATTTCAAGGGGGTAGAAAAGCTTTTTGATAACTTATTCACGTGCATGCGTGGATTGGTTGCCGTTGCTGCGCAGCTTTATGCTATATAAAATTCTTGCGTGTATTAGCAGAGTAACTCTGCAACAGAGGCTGTACTATGTTTTGCTTCTGTCTGCCTGCCTGCCTGCTTCTACAGAATAGCAATGCAGAAATGCTCTCGTTAGTCTTCACCTTTTTGCGTTTTTGCTCTTTTTGGTCATGGCAGCCAACAACTCATTTCTGCTGCTTTATATTCAGTTTTGCAATTGTTAGCGGTAGTTGTTTACTCTAATGGTTTGTGATCACACTGCACAGATCACTGGTAAACTTCCACAAAAGACTTAGAAATCCTCTCTACTATGAAAAGTTAAGTATCGTCCTAGTTTGCTGCAGAAGAAAAAGCAGTTCTTTCTCCTTTGTAACAAGATAAACACACTTTCTTCGAGTGAGGACGGTAAATACTTGTTGGACGGTAGCCAGCCACTTCACCAGTGGTACTAAAAGGCTTCTCTCGTGGTTCGCAAAATGCCTATCAGTCTTTGGAGCTATGTTTGCTGAGGATGGCAATTCACAATCCAGTCAATTTGATCCACAAAAGGCTAGCTTTTAAAGGGTTCTGGTTTGACATAAATGTGTTTGGGATCAATATGTCTAGGCTTATTTATTGAATGAGTTGAGTGCAGATTTCAACTTTTGCTCTATTTAACTCCTTTTGACTCATTTAATAATTAAAATGGACCGTAACTGACACACATAACTCATTTAATATCTGCTTAATCTATTTTATTATGTTTAACCTAGTCTGCATAACATGTCTAATCTATTTAGTTTGTTTAAAATTCACTTAACTTATTCAATTTATTTAATTTGACTTGATTTATTGAATTATGCTGATCAGATTGAATTACCTATTTAACAAACATCTGATTTAGATTTATATTTTGATCTATTTAATAAAAAAATATATTCGAGTTGATGAATTTTTGATTTGATCCACGTCCAGCACATTTGGTATGGTATCCCATCCAACCTCATCCGATTGCCACCCTCATTCAGGAGTGCTCTGCAAGTAGAAACTGGCGCAAATCTCGGATACTGTGAATGTAGAGTCTAATGTAGTTTTTCCTTAGAAAAGATGCGACCTAGGATTGAACCTTTGCGTCAAATCTTCCCAATTAGCCTCAATGCTCCCCCACCCGCAAATATCAGGAGCTTTGAGGCGGTCCCCGACTCACGTCACGTAAGGCGTCAGGCAGTTATTTGTTGTCTTGCATGACGTTCCGTGCTCTAGGAGGACCATCCGATCCAAAACTAGCCGACGGTCGAATTTGAATGCTCTCCCCGACTGGAGGGTCCCATTGACTCCCAAGCGAAGGAGAATCGAGAAAGATTGCGATCTCTGCCCTCCGCTCTCTTTCCCTCCACACGTTCCCCCTGCCCTTATCCCTCGGCTTTCTTCCACGCCCAAACGGCCCTATTCCTCACTCCAATAAGCACAAGCATCCACCTGCTATCATCGTCGCTCGACGAGAGATGGCCTCCGAGGTCTGGCTATCCTTGCTCTCCCCTCGCCTTCCGTCCAGATCTCCTCTCCTCTTGAAGCCCTCTCTCCCTTCCTCCTCTTCTTCCTTCCGAAGATCTTCTACCGTTGCTGCTTCCCTTGGGCTTCTCTCTCACCGCCGGCGCAGAGTGCTCGTGCTGCGTCCCAGGGCCACCGATCAGCAAGGTTTGCAGTTTTTTGCCCAGGCGTCTCCTCGTCATTTCTCTCTTCTTGATATGTCTTGCGCTTCTTTTTGGTTTTCGCCTCAATTTTATTCAACATAAACTTTGGGCGTCCTGGGACTGCAATAAGAGACGCACGAAAAAGGAATTATGTCATAGTGAAATTACTTTGCCGATGATATTTGTTTATGCGTGAAGTTAACAGCATGTTCAGCACACGTAGAGGGCCCTAAAGTAATGGGGAAGATATGTTGTGTGTGATCGAGATCGAGTGACGATTAACCAAACGACAGAGTGGATATAAATCATTAATGTCTTCAAGCTTTCTTTTTTCTGCCTTTTCTTGTGCTTGTAGAAAAGGACAATAGGAATGGAGGTAGATGATGATAGACAAGGATATATTAGATGGAGTCTAGGAAGCAGAGGGTATTGATTGCTTCATAAGTTTATTGATTTTTAATCTGGAACTATTGGTGCATGTACACTGCAGGTAGGATGTAGAATGAATAATGCAGCAATTTGCTAGTAGATAGACACATCCAGCAAGAAATATTGGGAATGAGGCACTGAAATACGGGAGATTGCATAAAAGTGTGATGGATTAAGCTAAGAATGCGATGGAAGTGTCTTACTAATAGCCAAAATGTTTACAAAGGAGTATGGGCATCCATGACTTGCAAGAATGGCACAATCATCTCAAGGATATATCATTTTGGGTCATAAAACACCACTGTCAATGGTAGGAAACTTATGCTAGTAGATGCGTTTTGAAGACCAGTTCTTCTTCATCCTTTTTCTTTCTTGATTTTCAGAGGGTCAAACTTGCTTGATCTCCTTGTTCTTTTGCTGTTGCTTTTGTGTCTGAGGGAAATCTGTTGCTTTGATTCATAGAGATAACTCAAAGTTGTAGCTTTGAGATCACCCTCAATCAGGGATTTTGACTTTTGTTTTTATTTTTTTATGGACCACTGGTTTCTCAGAGGAAACTTTGCTGAATTTGTACAAAACTCACTTAACACCAATGAGTTAATTTATTTGTTTTCTCTGATGTTTCCATATTGAAGTTGCATACTGGCATGGTCAAAGTTAGTTACTTTAATAAAAATGATGTTTCCACATTTGAGTAACTGAGGAAATTACTTCAAGAGATTGCTTAAACACAAAGTAGACTTGATTGGAAGCACCTTAGGTTGTTCTTCCACATTGTGAGTTGTGGATATTATATTCAAGCAACCTTTTCATCTATTATGCTTCTTCACCATGTTTCTTGTGAATTGCTTATATTTTTATGGTCAAAGTTGCATACAATCTAATTTTGTCCTTCCTGATGTTAATGCCTCATTCCAGGTCAGCTTCAGGATGACGAAATTGTTGATAGCAAAATCTTGCCATATTGCAGCATAGATAAGAAGGCAGAGAAGAAGACGCTAGGAGAACTTGAACAGGAATTTCTACAAGCACTACAAGTATTCATTCTATTTATACTTGTTTATGCAAATGATAATATCTGTGACAAAATTTCCTAATTTGACAATTATGTAAACTATGTCTTATTGAATGTTGTTTGAGAGATACTGACTTGTTACTTGTTCTGCATTCAGTCTTTCTACTATGAGAAAAAAGCAATAATGTCTAATGAGGAATTTGATAATCTTAAGGAAGAACTAATGTGGGAAGGAAGCAGCGTTGTCATGCTAAGTATGTCTTTGCCTTTTTTATTACAAGTTTCATTACTATTTCAGTCCTTTGGCTGCTCATTTGAATTTCTATTCAAAGAACATATGTAGATCTTTTTAATATTATCATTTACTGAAATTTCTTTTATCCTTGTTATAATAGGTCCAGATGAACAAAAGCTTTTGGAAGCGTCAATGGCTTATGCAGCTGGGAAATCCATTATGACAGATGCTGAATTTGATGAATTGAAGGCGAGATTAAGGGTGTGTTTTTTTTTGAACCTTTTTTGGTTTCATTTCAATGGAAAGGGAAATATAACTGAGAATGAAATTGGAAAACAAAGCTTTCCCGAATAAATTCAATCTATCCTTATATTATACAGTTGTGGATAATTGCAGTTATGGTGGTTGGATGGTAGCTTTGTCATGATTTTTATTGGTTGGCGTATTAGCTTTTGAGTAACCTTAAATATGACTACCATTTGATTTTTATGGATGGCTATGGTTTTATCACATGCTCTGTCAGACTGAAAGGAATATCTGATGGATGGTTAATTTACCATCATTTTGTCATGCAAATGATGTGAGACATAATTCATTGATGGCGGTGATCCTATTACATGTGATGCATATGACTCTTTAATTTAGGGTGAACTGGTGAACTATGAAAAACACCAAATAATGGGTCTTTTAGTATGATTTAGTTAGATCCAATTAAGTTTTAGTTGCTCCTAAGATAGGCAAGTTAAGGGGTTAAAAAAGAAAATGTTGAGTGCATTTAACAGGTTCTACCATTTAAAAGGGTAAAATTTGAATAAAAAGAACAGCTGATGATGAAGTTCAAAAAGGAAAAGGGAAACACACAAAATTGAAGTAGGAGAGATAGATGCGTTGTTGTTCTCTTTATAGTTTAGACTTTAGACAAATAATAGTAAATATATTTATTGTTTAGACTAAACCCTTCCTCTACAAGATTTTCTTGACTCATGCTTAGCAGTTAGTATTTTTGATTGTTTAATTTTGTTTCATCACTAGAAGGTTCCATGCACTGATTCAGGTTGATTTTTGAGACCGGTTTAGGGCAACTCTTTATTGATGCATGCATGCATCCATGCATACATACATGAACATGTGCATGCATGCAGTGCATGCATACTTGCATGCAATGTATGCATGCATGCATGCTGCATACAGGTGTACCTATTCACATTTTGCAAGAAAATATGCAAATTACAAATATGACTTCATGATGTTACTTTATGCTTGCCTGCTTGATAGGCATCTCCAAGACATATGCAGTTAATTTATTATTGGTATGATGGCTGTTGATTATATGACATTCTGATCTTAACCATTTTAAAGATATAACGTCTAATATAAAATTGTTATTCTCAAGGGCAAACTGGCAAAGTACCTTTTGCATTTAGGTCAATTCATCTTTTGATATTTTCTTTTGATATTTTGGCACTATAGACTTCAGACACAGTTTGTCATTTACACGTCCCAAGCTATAGGATCCAGTGGTATCTTTGATTGGCACATGCATGAGTTTGTTGATACCACTTTCCTCTTTTTTTGGGTCTGTTAGTCCTTATGCATTCTGTTGGTTTATTACGTAGAAAGTTCAGATAAATTACATTATAATCACTTATCAAGTAATCTTCAAACTGTTCTATGTGCCCAAAGTTATTCTAGCAATCTAAACAAACAAATTATTATGTAAAAGATCATGTATATTACATGCAATTGTTACATCATCTTCAATGAATTTTCATTTAATGCACCCCATTTATGTATATTGTCTACCATGTATAAAAATGTAAGTCCTGATCTCCTGTTCTTCTGATTTATGAACTTTTTTTTTGTGTATATCATTTCTAGAAAGAAGGAAGCAGCATTGTGCAAGAAGGCCCACGATGCAGTCTTCGTAGCCGAAAGGTACATTAGTTAGTGAGTTTTCTGAATCCTTTTCCTTGCCTGCATAGATCTATGTATCATGAGTTCATGTCTGAATTTCCAGTTAAATGCTTCATTCGCACATCTTGGAGAACCTGACAATAATACTCATAGACGTGCTTATCCGTAGATCATGCTTATTTTTTGAGAAGACCTGCAGCTTCATGTATTTTCATTTTCATCAAATTCAATAATTACATTTGAATTTTTCTTCAAGACTAGTATAAGTCTTGCAGGATTTTTATTTTTATTTTTTTTAAATTTTTAAGTCACTATTAGCTGTTGTGGTTTTTGCTTTTACATTGATGGTCCATACTGCTATGTATAGAAAACAAGGGTTTGCTTAGCTGACAGGGATGGTGAAGTATGCAATGAACAGCTTATTAAGCAGCTTTCAGTGTTTGGCAAGATAAGCAACATTAGTCTTAGGTATGGTGAGATGGACTTTCTTTCTACTGAGTTGAGAAGCATGTTGGATCAAGAAGAAGTTCCTTCTCAATGAGCCTGTGATTCCGGTGTGGTTCAGTGGGCTTAGCAGCAATGTTAGTGCTGAGCAAGCATAAAATATCTCATCTATAGTCAATTTTTGCTTAGAAATCGGATATTCTTCAGGACTACTTTTTCCAAGTTTAAGTCTTATAAAATAGCATAGAAGGTCATACTCTTTCTTAGCAAATACTTTTTGAAAAGAAACGATTAAGGTACCAGGTGTCAATGTCAGTCACACATACCATACTGATACATGGCATGCACTGGTACCATAAAATATCTAACTCTTTGAAAAGAATTACAACTAAGACACCCCATTTTATTTGATTCTTTAACATTGGTTAAATTTAATTGCTTTATATGATTGTATAAAAATGTTTGAAATGGCTAGACATAGTTTGAAACTAATGTATCGAAATCTGTATTTATGCATAACCTTAGATATATGTGATTATTGCTGCTTTAGGCATTTAGCCTGCATGATTTCACTTAATTTATCATACAAACTGGTACTGTAAAACTATATGTGCACATTGAATGACAAAAATATGCCCAAGCTTCATGATGGAAGCTGTACGAAACAAATCTAATCTTACACATTAACTGCACATTGTAGCTATTTTATAGTTGCTGCTACCATGAGAAGCTCATGTACCAATGGAAATGCCAAAAAAAGATGCCTTTTTTTTTTTGGGGTATCCTGCCCAATTTATAAAGTGAACTTTAAAGAAATAGGGGAATTCTCAACTTTTTTGAATAAGCAAGTCTGTTCAGGATGATCGAGCAGAATTTAAAGGGAAAGTAAGGTCCAAGCTGGGATGACTACATATTGGGTATCTGCATGTATTGCTTTGATGCACACATGCTTAAATAGTTCAATACCAACAGTTCAGGTAGGTGCAAACTGTACGAAGGCAGACACCCATATATTGTGCCAACAATTTTCCAGGACAATCCATCTTGCATATGCGGTTATTGCATGGCTGGGCACTCTTATCCTTGTTTAGAAAGTATAAATTGGATGATCATTTGCAATGACAATCATGCCATTCACTTAGAGAAAAGAGAAGAATGAGTCCACTAGAACAGTTCATGAACATGGTCTTATCATACTCGCTTTGCATCCAATAAAACTTGTCAAAGTAGGCATATGAGTATGTTGAAGACTGCCAATACACTAAAACACAGAGACATGATGAAATGAATCAAGAATGTTAAAAGGAGGCTACATAGATCTCTGCAAGAAGAACACATGATATAGGGGAACCTTGCTTGTACTGAAGCTTATTGGTGAGAACTGCTCCCAAAAGTAGATAGGAGAGCAAAAAATTTTTTGGCAAAGAAGTGTTATTAAGCAACCAAGATTTAATGAGATCAAAAACAAAAGTCAATTGAAAAAATATCTACCTCATATTTGAGAAGGTGAACTTACTGTTTTTCTTGTTGCCATGATACTCATGGTTTAAGCAATAACAACTAGAGGGTTGTGTTTTCTATAGATCAGCAAGAGAATTTCATGGAAATAATTCACTTTGTTTTTGTTTCTGCATATTTGGGCTACATTTTATTATCTTTTGCTAGACTGGCACAGTTTTGAAAGCTTTGGATGCTTTTGCCCCTGGTCCCATTGATACAACTCCAGCCCCTGAATGTGCATTATACTATTGACAAATATGTGCATTCAATACTAAAATTGTGCATTGATATGAAAAGTGTGAGCTTTCACTAGTGAAATATGTGCATCCAACTCCACTTATACATACAAGCACAATGTATCTGCTCAGGTCAAGGTCAAAAGTGTCTGAAATTTTTTCACAACTTGGCCATTATGACAAAAATGTATACAATAGAAATTATCTAAATATGCAGTCAGTAAAAAAATGGCTGCTTTTGCAAGATCCCTATTGAGTGGTTCTGTCTTTATAAAGCAACGGATTTCTTGTTATTTGTTCTCCAACCTAGTCTTGGCTTCTCAAATGGTTTTAGTAATTCTCCTGCTTTCATGTGAGCATGCTTTTTGCTACATAATAATTCTATTTCTAACTGTCTTACACTTGTAGTGTTTTTTTACTGGCCTATGATGTTACCCTCTGAAAATACACGAGACAACTTTGGGGAAAACATCCCCAGACCTCTCTCTCTCTCTCTCTCTCTCTCTCTCTCTCTCTCTCTCTGCGTGGTCAAGTAAACTTTAAATGATAACATTTGTCAATGATTAGATAGATTGAACGTGACTTGTCCAAGATCTTATTGCCATTCAATCTGATAACAGTTTGCTGAAGTATGAACAAATGATCTCCAATTTCATTTAGAAAAAAAAAAGAAAAAAAAAACTCAGATTTTTTTTCCATGCGTGAAATCAACTGTTGATAGTTCAAAATCACTGACAAATGTGAATCAAAGCAAATGAATGATAAACTATGAGGCCTAGAATAATTATTAAGTCTTAAGAAGAAGCTAGTTACATGTAAAAAAACCAAGTGTAATCAAGCATTGAGATAATACCAAGATGCTGGTGCCCCATATTTGCAACTTAGAATTATCTAATAAGCTGCAAACTAAAAATAAAGTGGCGGGTCTCTTTTCAATTATGGACAACCCTAAGCTGTACCTTGGAATCTGATTCTCCAAAATACTATTGGTGGACCATTCAATGTAGACATATTGGTACAGCTCAATGAGCAATGCAAGTTTCATTAGCAAATATAGTACATGACTAATGACATGAATGTGGAACTTGCATATGCAGATTGGTTCCACAGCACGGACAACATCTCTCAATTTTTTAAAATCCAAATTTTTTCCAAATAATTATATGATCTCAGCATGACTCATTATAATGGCAGGGTGGGCAAATCTTTATGTATATAACTTGCTAAAATGTCAGTAAAACAACATATCCTTGGTTTCTTATCCTTTTGGAAGATCCATGTCTTAACATAAATGTAGTCTTTGTTTTTTTTTTTTTTTAGTTTCTTTCACATTTTTTTTAAATTCTTTCTCTTACAGGTCTACAGTGACTTGAGTGTTGACTACCTCAAGATGTTCTTATTAAATGTGCCAGCAGCTGTTATTGCTCTGACATTGTGAGTAATATTGAGTCTATGTATATAGCAAATATTAACTCTGGCTAAATGGATTTTCTGAGAGTTAAATTATGTCAATTATCGTAAGAATTAGTTGACTTAACATTGTGTCATATATCACATTTTTCACTCATTTTTATTTTTGTCATGCATAATGAATTTTGAGTACTTATTCCTGCCCTTTAGTTGAACATTGACCATATAAGTACCCCCACAGTTGAAATAACTAAGGCTCCTTTATTATTATCAGCCTGTCTCATAGAAGAATATCTGATGGTGCCTTCACGACTTTAAGACTTCTCCTCCATGGCCAACCCCATTTTGGTGGGAAAGGCTTGGATGATTGATGTTTGTAGAACCTTAATATAGTCCTTATAGAGTGATGTGCTTGTGCAACTTTGTTTTGGGCATTTATTATTATTCATGCATGCACAATTAGCAGCAACAAAAAATGGTCCTATCTGGTGGTAAAAAAATTGTTCATTATGCTAATTGATATTTCATTTGCCTTCTGTGGTATTAACTGCATCTGTAATCTGAATGACTTTAAAATTGGTAATCTTTTATGCAATAATTTTGGTCATTCATTTTCTAGGAATGTGCTCTTATTTTCCATTTATTTTTTGTTATAACAGGTTTTTCTTTCTAGATGATCTGACAGGCTTTGAAATTACTTATCTTTTGGAGGTTAGTTAAGACTCCCTTGCTTTAATACATTCTCGTCCGTTATTGTGCCAGTTGAATGACTAGTTCAATACTTTGATACAATTGAACCTCTACTTAGTAGTTAATTTTAATGGGCGATACATGCACCCTGACCTTTTTTTGGCACGTATACACTGTCTCTTTATGGTTTGTTCGTATGGCTTAAATATTTAAACTGTGTAGTTGAAACATAAAATACACATGCACACATACATGAAATACAAAAGTATAGGGGCTCCAACTAGCACTCAGTATTTGCTAGGGTTAAGCCCATAAATGGATGGGGCCCATCCATGATCAATTCTAGTTAGGCCTGGTCCAGATCAATTATGAAAATCTGTGGATCAGGTTTGTATCTGAAAAATGATCCATTTATGAATTGACTAGGGATTATCACTTTTTTCCTATTCAACTATGCTGAATGAACACATGCACTGACCAGGTCTAAAACTAGTCAAACATTCGGTGACCCAACTCAACCTTGCTTGGCTCATTGGCTCAACCCAAAAACCCATGACTTTGAAATCAATCACCTAGTTGCCATATATGGGTTTGTATGTTTGTTAAAGTGTTTTTTTTTTCTTTCGAGGAACAAGTTTACTGATTCATATGTCGAAGGTTCAATTATTGTCGAATTGCATCCTTGTTAGTTATACCCATTTTAGTTATCTCCCTTTGTACTTCATATCATTACTAGTTTTCCTCCTAGACATCAAATGATCTTTGTTTCTTGCATTGGACCAAATACTGTACTAAATCTGACCATTTTTGTTGTTGGGTTGGACTTGGACCATGTTTGTCTTGGTCTGGCCTAAATGATCTAGTGGATCCAAAAAATTTTTGTTGGAGCCAACTCATCCTGACCCAATAAGCCTACTGTTTGGGTTTGAGCCCAAGCATGATGCTAACCTGACATGGCCTAGTTGCAGTCCTAGTTAGGGGGTTCAAATCTACTCATAGGGCCTCTAACTTGGAGTTGGTATCTGCCGGAGTATCATTTATTCTGCTTAGAGTTCAATCACTTCTTGGTGTTTGATGAAAAGTCTAGGGTCCCTGTTTTCTGTGAATGCTTGTACGAATGTCAGGTCCTTCCCATTTCTGAGAATTTCTTTTCATAGATTTGTACCTAAATGTCTTACTAATACACTTCTTGTGTCCACCATGAGTTCTTGAGGATAAATGAGAGGGGCCAGGAGGATATTTTATTTTTAGCTAATAATTTTTTTAAGGAACAGATCCATTTCTTTTTTCTATCACACTCTTGAATCTGTCTTATTGGGGAATAATTGATACAGCTGATTAACAAAGATTCCTTTATTGTATTATAATTGCTATATGGAATGTTGAATGCTGATATTTGGTATTTAAAATTTCAAGGAACATTTGAGATTAAAGAGTAAACTATTGAGCATTATGTGAAGCTTTAGCCACATTGGCCTGATTCTTTTTTTTTTTTGTTTTTTCCCTTTTCAATGAGAATATCTTGGATTTGATTTTTCTCTCCAAATACGTCAGATTTTGTTTTGAGTATTAATCATACTTTGAGAAGTTTTTATTTTGTTAACCTTTTTTTTATAATCTGTGTAACCTATTCACATTGTAGGTTAAACAATGACATCATAAACAGATCGCAGTTTAAATGTTTATTTGTTGCCAATAGCACAATATGAAAAAAAATAACATTAGTTACTAAATTATTATGATCAATTGATGGCTGGATTAATTGCACTTTAAGAAGTAGCCAGTTGATAGAATGAACTTGCATCTAGGACTTGCAAGTAACCTTTATGCTCCAATACCTTTTGCTTTTTTCCAATTTATCGGTTTTCATAATTCCTGTTGCTTCATATTAACAATTTGTGCTCCATTAGTGTATCTAACTAGTCTTAATGCATCATTTACTTTTCCTTTGTACTGTTGAAGCCTTCACTTAGCTTAGCAAAATTTTGCTTACAAAATTGCTGTTATCCAATGCTTGTACTTTATTAAAATTGCTTCTTGACTGACCAGTTCATTGTCATAATGCAGTTGCCAGAGCCCTTCAGTTTCATTTTCACATGGTTTGCGGCTTTGCCTCTTATATTTTGGTTATCCCAGTTACTCACCAATGCCATTGTGAAAGATTTTTTGATCTTAAAGGTGAATCTCCTATTAATATTGTGCTTCTTAGTTTACAATTTTTAAAGTTTTGAAATGCCATTTTTTAATAGAGGTGCAATCTAATAGATACTTTGTATACCCAGGGTCCCTGTCCAAACTGTGGCACAGAAAACAATTCCTTCTTTGGAACTATACTGACCATACCTAGTAGCAGTACTACAAATACTGTTCAAATGCTCAAAGTATGTTTTTCAAGCTTGATAATTCCTTCTGTCAAGATTTTTCATCAAGCAAGAATTCCTTTGTCAAGTCTCTAAATTATTGACATTCATGTTGATTTCCTTGTTCGGAATGCTGACATTGCTATATTTGTCAGTTGTGGCACTACATTGATATATGATTCAACAGCACGCTTAATTACACTTCCTGAACCAACTGAAGCATAAGCCCTGGTAAGATATGAGCTTTCTTATACTGTGGAGTGTATCGTCAAGACTTGGAATATGGTAGCTATAAAGTGTGCTACTTAGGTTAGATGGAAATTGTCATGTTTGATGCTTCAACTTTTTGTGAGATGTATTAAATATTCTGTGTGGAAAATTTAATCTTGAGGAGAGAACTTGTGGTTGGATGGAGATTGTCAAGCTTGTTGCTTCTCCTTTCATAAGGTGAATTAAATGTTTTGTAGGAAATTTTTCCAGATGAGAGACAACCTGATGCATTTTTTATTATCTCGTGAACTGCAAACATTTGAAACATTACTTACTAAATTCAAGCTTTGAGTTCTTTTTTTTTTTTTTTTTAATTTCATTTGTATCTTACTTATTTTGTCGAGTTATTTAAAATTCTTGAGCTTTAAATTTGTTACTAAACGATGAAACTATCCTTTGCATCTCATAACCTGTCTTTCATGAGAACATGATGAACCATCGTAATTGTCACTAATGTTCATATTTTTGTTGATTTTGATGATCATTCTTGCCACTTCTATACTGAACACAGTTTATCTTGTCTCCCATCAGCCGGATGTTGCAAGTATGAAGATGATTTTTACCAAAAAACAATGCTTCCTGCTGGTAACAATCTGCAACTTGTCCACATCTGAACTCACAGTTGTATCTTATACCATCTACAAATTATCATTTCGCACTTTGCCAAGAATTTTGCAGAATTTTAAGCCTCTTTATGATCTTCTGTGGTTGTTGACCACCAGACCTCAACCAAGTAGTGGGTTTGTCCTTATGCATTCTTCTTTTTCATTTATGCTTTCAAGTGCTACATTCTTCTGTTATGCAATTTTTTTTTCAAAATCGTTACCATAACTTTCATTTGGGATGGGATGACCATTTCCCTCCTCGTTCTGAGCCTTATAGACAAACCGGTGACCCAATATTTACTAGATTCTCCTCCAAGGTTTGTTGTACGTGACCATATCATAAAAATCTGGTTCTTCACTTTATCCTTAACTGGTATTAACTCCTTTACTCCTGTCTGCATGTTTCTTTTTGTTTCCTAACATAGTCATAAATTGACCTCATCATTCTTGTATGAATAGTAAACTATGCATCTGAACCCATGTGAGTGCATAACATTCTGATCCATATGGCATAACAAACCTTGGTGTTGACTTACAAATTTTTCTCTTTTTATAGGCATTTGGAGATCACATATTAGAGTAGTATACATGCGCATGTTATTAATGCACTAATTTTGTTAATATTTTTTTCTTCCTGCGAACCAGAATATGAGCGTCAAACAAGTAGGTCAAGAGGGTCAAATAGAGTTTTTAAGGGGATTAGAGTTAATAGGTGGTCACTGAATTGGTGTGAGTCAATATGTCTAATTGTAGGATGAGTTGACCATCAATGATCTGCTTGTCAGCCAGGTTAACCCCATGCTCCATACTTTGACTTGCTACTAGATTCATCATCATCCTGCTTCAGCAAAGACAATTCCAATTGGTTACAGTGACCTAAAGCTACTCCTTAAGTGTTTGAACTGGCCTAAAGGTACTGCTTAAGTGTTTGAATGGTATTTCAGTTCTCTACAGATGAAGGTAGTATTTTTGAGGTGCGCAGCTTGTCCATCATTTGAAACTAATACTACTTTGTAAAAGTGGTAATCTCATTTTAAGAATGATTCAAGATATCTCAAATCTTATGTCCAAGGCTTAGAGTTTCCAAAATTTTGAATATTGTTATATTTGTGCCATTCTCACAACTTTGCCATTTATTGTTCAGTTAAATGGAAAAAAAACAATAAAGTAGAAATTGAAGAAAATCACAGTCATTAAAGTACTACTATATATATCAGAGCAAAAAAAAGAAAAGAAAAGAAAAGAAAAGAAAAGAAACAGAAAGTAATTTAAGACATATCAGAAAGACAATCCATTCCAGGTTTCATGGTCTGAATATGTAAATTTTTTTAATATAAGCGGCCCTTCGTCTTACCCTCCCAAATATGCTGTTACTGGTTTTTCTCTGCAACACACTAGTGAAGAATTACTGGAAGTATATATTGCATGTTTGAATATGTCCAAAGGTAGGAAAATCAATAAAGAAAGTTCATTGACTGCAAAAAAAATCCTACACGCTATAATGGAAATGTTGACCATGGACGTGCTTATTGTGCAGTTTCATGAAAAAAGGAGCCTGCAGCTAAGCAATGCGCACTTACTGATAGTTCAGACTCCATGTGCTGCTGCATTCTGCCTATGGACTTGTAAAGACATTGGTTTGAACTGTCATGTCCATACATTATTCAAGAAAAGCTTCCTTACAATTGAAGTTTGCATATTTGTGTACATCTACAATTACCATTTGCTGTTCTTTGTAGTTGTTTCTGCATGCAACACAGAACTCAGCCAAAATGATCGAAGACTACCTATATAATTCTCCTTGTATATATAAAAGCTTCACTTTTTGCTATCAAGTCACTATGAAAGTGCACCCAATATATACTTTACTATTACCATCTGATTACTTCAATTGATGACACCACCATCATTGTATTATACCAGTAAGGTTGGATGTTATAATAAAACATGTTCATTTGCTAGATCCAGTCCTAATTGGATATTCTTTAGATGTTGAGTTTAACATGAGTGCTACTTGCCTCCAATTTAATTTTGAGGTGCTAAATTATCATGCCAAACTTCATGTCATAATATGGGCAATACTTTTGCATGTCAGCGGTGCTTATTGTTGTGTGGAGGGGACTAGTCTATTTTGGTAAAGTGTAGCTGATTAACTTAATTTTTTGTGCATGTGTAGAGTTTACTTGAACTTATATACAGGTTAGTTTATAGATAACAACTCTCTTTTCCTGTATTTCAAAATATATAAAATATAAATGCCATATGAAAATCCCAGAACATTTTTAACTTCGGTAAGAAAGACAAACAGTGATCTTACATTAAGCGACTTTGAAATTCAGGAACATTTCGTTCTCTGTAGGCTTTAGTTATTATAGTTGTATGTACCAAGTCATCCACTTGATCGCAAGTATGGGAAATGTTACAATCATTCGCATCAGATTGGCTTTCCTTTTCCCCTCTTTGTGATGTTAGATTGTTAGGTTTATTATATGAATTGTAGACTTCTGAAAAAAGGTATGTGTATATCTTCATACGTTGATGGCACCATTTCTCTGTGGTGCAATTGTCAACGTATCCCATCTTTTTAAATTTTTTTGATGCAGATGCATCCACTCTTTACTGTTGCATTTTGGGGCACTATCTTACCTTGAGCGCCCCTTACCACTGTGCCTCTGCCAGCATGTTCTTCATTACCAGATCTCCACTAACACCTTGCATTGGATGCTCTACCTTTGTTGCTTCGATCTTTGCACTTGCTGTAATATTCAGCAAAGCACCAGTTGCTGAGGTAAAATGGATTTAGCTCAAGTCAGAATATGAGTATGTTATGAAGGTTGTTGACCTTTTTTTGTGTTGGTCGCAATGAAAGGTTGCAGGCTTTTGGGGTTTTTCGCTGCTGGGGGTGGGGGCCGGGGGAGGGATTTTTGGGAAGCATGACCATGCTTAAACAAGAAAACAAGGGAAATCCAGTTGCAACTACTTGCTGTCCAAGGAATGCTCCATTGACGTTTTATCCACTGACTGAAAGTAGGTGAGAACTACCAGATGCCCAGAGCCATGGCATCCTTGCATTGGCATTGACACTGCGTTAACTGGTTCCCCTCAAAAAAGATATTGCACCAAGGTTTTGTAGATATTATAGTTATTTCTCGAGAACCTGCTCTATGATCTATTAGCTCATTGGCATGCCAGATCAATCAAATCAATCACAAGTACTAGAGAAGACAGGTTCCAGTTTGCCTTGGTGAAAGAATTTAAAATTTCTAACAGGATGAGAATATCAGAGAGAAATAGGAGAAGGAATTAATAACACCTAGGTATTTTTTTTACCAAAAAAAGTAACTCATAGTTATAAAAACCGATAGAAATTTGATTCCATAAAAGATCATAAATAACTGAGACAATTATTTCTCCAGGTTGGAGTGGTTGTCACAGTAGAGAAAAGAATCACAAAATGAAATCCAAGGAACTCTTGTCACAGTTACAAGCAGTGGTCGGTTAGAAGTTGCATGAGAGATCGTGGGTTTAACCCGCTCTTCTGAGCTTGATAAATGTTTTGAGCCATCCTCTGTCTACTCTTCTAAAAATCGATTTTCATTTTGAAACTGCTTGTTTTTTTTTTTGGTAACATTTTTAAACTGCTTGTTGTAACTCTTATTTTGCCAATCACGTGCTCAATAACTTCCTTGCTCAATGCTAGTGTTCGATGGATTCCTCTGTATGATCTGATCGACCTAGATTCATACGACTAATAAGTCGACACAGTGATGTAGCTGCTATATGCCATGTCACCAAATAAATTTCGGGGATAAACAATCTCATGTACCTGAAAGCCCTGTATGTTTCATGTGATTCACAGCATAACAAGTTTCAGCTACATGAACGGCTAATTTAACATAACTGCCTTAATGATTCATCCATCAGCTTGGTCATAAGAGGTTCTAGATTGAGTTTTGGACTGCATCATCCAAGTTTTGAACATGGATAATCATGGTACGGTTGATCTCCCGCCTTCTCTCTGACTGCTCGCGATTCTTTATGCATCTATCTAATTGACGAGCTCCCTCTTATAAATATTAAATCAATTAAAAACTTATCAGAATCAACATCATAGTCGTTCATGGTATCTTGCAAATGTATAGGACGTGCCAAATCTCTACATCAAAGTTTTTTCTTTTCCAGAAAACCAATTAAAGAACCATAGGCATGCGAAGCTTGCGCGGTCTTTTTTTGATGATGATAAAGGAGGTAAATGCCATCAAATTTATTGATAAAAAAGGTTTACATAATAAAATAATAATAATAAAATATATATATATACAGGAATTAGAACATTTTAGGAGGGGTTACAAAGAGTTATAATATAGACAAGTTCTATCCCTGAGTTTTCTGCTGTACCATTTCCGAAGCTGGCGCGGTCGAAACGTTGTCCAAGGAGGAGAAGAGCCGGTACCTTTAATGAGAAATTCCGCGTGCCCTTCCATATGCACCTCCCTCTCAAGTCGTGCGCAAGGTTGCAGATAGAAAGAAATCAGAGAGAGCAACTCCTCCTCCCCTTCGCTTCCCTCCCTCCCAGATGGCTTCCCAACTCCCTCCCTCTTTCCTTCCTGAAATCGGCCCCGACGGGATCGCCAGAGAAAATCCCGTCATCGCCTACACCGAGAAGGTTTTTTACTCTCCTCTTCCCCTCCTCTCTTTCTTCTTTAGCCTAAATTTCACCAATTTCCTTCGTTTCACCAGCTCATCGAGGAAGAGCATATCCAGCTCAAGAGGTACGCCACCAAAGCCCATCCATTCCCTTCTTCCTCCTATCATATCAGATCTGCCTCGTTATTTCTTTAAATTTTTGTTACCCAAATTCGGGGCGTGAATTGGCGTGCCGCTTTCTATCCAATTCTTTCTTTCTTTTACTCTCCTCGTAGTAGTGCTGTATGATGGAAATGGCGAGGTGTGCTTCGACGTATTTGGATGCTATGCACTGTACTGCAAGCAAAGACCAGGCCATGTTCCTGTGACAAGTAACGACGCTGAAGTTCCTCTTCTTTTGGTCCGGGTAGTTCAAATTCAATCAGACCGACTTCCTGAGAATGCTTGTTGCTTGAAAATGCGCTAGTGCGCTGGCAGTTTAATCTTTTCTTTGACATGGGTGTATGCCATGTATTAGTTTTTAGGTGAGGAAAAGGTGGGACATGGAGACAAAGCATGTCCCGTTGTCAAGGGTAGAGAATTTTCTAGTTTATTTTGTTGTTCAGTCTGGTATTGATTTGGCAGATGTCAAATTTATGCCTTTTTTGCTGCATTGTGGTTTAATTCCTATTTCCATCTTCCTGAAGGTTGATTTTAACTGAGCATGAAAAAGAAAAAGAAAAGGAAAATGTAGATAGATTTGCTATCATTGTATATAAATAGCACTTTTGAAGCTATCTCACAAATCAAAATCTAGAAATGAAAATTTATGTTCGATCTTTGATATAGGAAATCTGATACAAGAGCCAATTTTTTTAAAAGACGGATGCATAGTTTAAGGCATCTAAACTCTTAATGGAGCAACCACAAGCTTTGAGACATGACATGCTAACTGCATGGACTGCCCGTTAAACCAGAATTGCTTAAGAAATAATAAGAGTCATGTAAATAAAGCAAATTGTATTGGTATTCTATTAATAGCTGATTGTTATAATAAATCTAGCCAGCATCTAAAACTGCAGACTTTAAATGCATAAAACTATCAAACAAATATTTGGCAAAAATGCATTGCTTTCATTCAATACCTGTGTTCTAGTGTTTATTGAGAAATTACGAAAAAGGTTATCCGAGCTTTTCAGTTATTTTCACGCACAAAATCTTAATGCAACTTCAATTTTTGTTTTTTTTTTTTTTTCAAAAAAAAACTTATCCTTTGCCTACTATTGATGCTTGAAATATTCAAAGTGTAAGTTTCATGCCTTCATAGAATTAACTAAGGTGCAGGGTGAATTGCATCTTGTGCAAGCCTTATTTAATTCAGATACTTCAATTAGGAAGCCTAAGCGAGGAACCCAAAGGCATTTGTTCCTTACTTTGAGGCTTGAGGTGTAGTCAGTTATAAAACGTTTGGGAACAGTGAAAATCATTGCTATCATAGTGAGATCAAATTGATACCTAGTACAAGGGGTGTACCTAGTGTCAGTACCACCAACTAACCTGTAATGACCTTATATTAGCATAGTACTGATAAGGTACCAAAATTGATACTGCAAACCACCGATAAAGGTACCAAAATCGATACTCCAAACCATGTATCATACAATATCATATGATATGCACTTAAGTTTAGATCCTTACCATGTTACTAGCTTTAGGACATACAACTTCCTCATGGTGCATTTGGTCGAGTTGCTGTTCTTTGTATTCAGTTTTAGAAAACAGAGAAATTATGATATTGGTAAACCTACCTCCTATTCTTCATTTTAAGAAAATATATTCAAAATTTTCAAAATTATCAACAACAGAAAACTTCTACTTGCAACAACTTCTATTTTATGTTTTGTTTTGGAGATATTGTCACTACCATTTTCGCCACCAACATTGTCATTGCTATAACCATTTTCACCAGTCACCACTACTGTTACCGTTGCTATATCCACCATTATCATCATCATCAAACCTGGTTTTCTGTTTCTTGTTTCTAAAAATTTGAAACTTTTGTAAATACTACAAAACTTTCTTTTCCAATAAACTTGAAATGGAAAAGGATTTCTTTCTTCTTTTTAAGACATAAGAAAAGCTGTTAGCATGGTATTTCATACCGGTTCGAAAAGGTCGGTACATTCTATACCATACCGTACCGTGGAGAATCAGTCTGGTTCAGGTCGATTTTTTGGAATACACCCCAAACCACACCGTATCGATCGATTCGATATAGTTCAAGGTCGAACCGCCCGAAATCGGACGGTTTGGATCGGTTCAGTACGGTTCAGGGCCGATTCGGTCCGATTTAGCCCAATTTTCTCTTTATCTTTTTTTTTAATGCGGTTAGATAGGATTTTTTTGATTTTTTTTATCATCAGTATGGTATGGTACCATACGATACCGTACCGTACCGATCAAAAATCGATACGGATCTCGGTATCGATTCCTGAAACCTTGACTGTTAGGGTTGTGGGCTGGCCTTGGTGTAATGGTAATGTTGCTCCATTGTGATCTAGTGTCATAAGTTCAAAATACATAAACAGCCTCATAGGGGTAAGGTTGCATACATCTGACCCTCTCCAAACTCCGTAGTGGAGGGAGCCTCGTGCATTGGATGCTCGTTTTAGGAAAAGCTGTTAGGGTCCCTTAATGGGCAGTGAATCAGTCCCCAATGAATCAATAACATCTCGTGACTCTTACTTCAGTCTAGCTAACTACTACTTGCTGCACCTGACAAAATTTGGGAGTCCAGCTGCATCTTATCACTTGCATGTGCCTCATATTAGCACAATGCTGGCGTAACATATTTCAAGATGTTAGGCTTCTTGCTGTATAATGTTTGCACTGGCCCCGTAAACTTTGTTTTCTCCGGTGTAAAAGTTGGGGCTGAGGTGTGATTGTAATTTGAAGTTGTGCCAAGATAATGATGAAAATATGGATGCATCTTGTTGGAGTGGTTCCTCAAGTCTCATCTATTTTGTGTTGGTTAGATCATGTAATGTTTATGTTGTACTAGATATGGTTCATGTAGCAGATGTTGAGTATAAAAGCTTCAAAATTACTTTCCCTACTCCATGATTAGGGGTGCACCACGAAAATCAGTCATTTTTCCTTTCAACTTCTTTTTCCACAACTCCTGTTTATTTTCTAAATAAGTTTTTGGAATATAAGCTTGATATCCAAAAAGCAATTAAGCAATTTCCATATAATCACCAAAGTGATGGGATTTACAATTTGTAGTAAATCTTTTGTATAATTCTGTTTATTGCATGATAAAGTAGGCTACATAAGAGTTTTGTCCTAGTTGGAAAGGTCGATGTGGATAATATAATCCTTGCTTGGGTTGCAATCTTCATTTCCTATTTTTGCAGTAATGCAGCAAAGAACAAATATAACATTGATTTGTTTTTCCTTTACTAGTGTGAACTTCAACATGGTGAGACCAATGACCCATCACTATATCTTTACATTACATCAAGTTTTTCACACAGGCTAGCTATATTACCAAAGTTAAGGAAGATTGGAGGTCCAGCTACCTAATTGTTCTTGAAATAATGTTTTCTCAACTGGTTGCCAATGTTTAGAAGGCAAAGGCAAAAGACAAAACATTTGGACTTTTGTTGACTCCAGACTTCATCAGTTTTCTATTTTGCTGAGGTAGTTTAAGAAATTAAAAGGAATGTAGAACAGTAAAAGAAATAAAGGACATAGATGCTTAATTGGATTTAGTTATTTTTACCAAACACTTGTATTGACAGAAAATTGAACGACTAAGTAGAGACTTTTTAGGATTCCCCTTGCATCTTTATGTCAAAAGGGAGTAAAGCTTTAAATGGTCTATGAATGTCAAAGTTCTTACTAAATTTGAAATGTTTTTACATGCTTAGAACATAGATATTTTCATGAGCATATAATTATACAATCATCACATATGAGAGAGATGCAATGATTTTCCTTCTTTTCTCTTCTTTCATGTTCTCATCTGTTTTACTTACATGTTGCTTTGATTCATATCTGCGATAAAAGAAGTGTGACAACTCAGGATCTCACCCCAAAAGGCTAGCTGAAAAGTGTTATTTGGGTTCCTTAGCCCTATATAAGTACCCAAGATCATCTCAGCAAATAATCGATGTGAGATTGGATGCAACCCCGTACAAGTCCTCACATACTCTCTTTGTTTAAGCCCTGGTGTCCTCACTAGACTAAGGGTCAAACCCATGCATCCATTCATAAATATCAAGACCAGCTCGTGATCACTCTAATGAACATCTGCTGTAGTATCCCCTAGTATGTATGAATTATGGGTTGGGTCCGGTTTGTTACCATTTGCAACAGCCAGAACATCACACAGAAAGCTAACCAGAAGTTATTATTTGGAGTCCTTGGCCTATATAAGTACTCAAGGTCTTCCCAATGAATAACTGATGTTGGACTAAATACATATCCACAGGGGTCCTACAAGAAGGCAATGCTTTTATTCCTTTATTATTAGCTTCAAATTCTACACAAATTTGTCACGGACAAGCTGAACCATTATATGTATTAATGTTTGATTGGGGATGAAATTTCCTTAGCTCATAAAGTTGCTCTAGTGAACTTTTAACAAAGATTCATAAATGACTCAGATATATCCAAGAAAATTATTCCAAGATTCGTGATGTTGAATGTGAATTGGAGAATCTTACATTGGAGTTGAAACTGACAGCGGGGCCAAAGAAAGCAGGTAGGTCCACCATCTCATTTATCTTCATTTGTAGACACTTGACTCATTCATGTAGCATAGAATTTTTATCTAATTTAATTGTTCATCTCTTTCATCTTCCTTCTCATATAGTGGTGTATTTTCAGCACTCGAAGCACTTGCGAAAGAAGATTGAACTACAAAGTGAAAGAATACATGTGGCTAAGCTCAAGGAAGACCAAGCGAAGAAGGTTTGTTCTGCTAGCATTAGATTCTCATGTACCTTATCTGAAGTTTTCCTTGTTACATTTCTATTTTTTCTTTTGTTTTATGTAGGCATTTTATTCACCTTTTTATGATTTATTTGTTATTGTTAAATGTTTTTCATCCATCAACTTCCTAACTTGCAATGCAGCTTAGTGTATGCCACTGTACTTTAGCCTGAGGGGCTGTATGTTTGAATGTATTGAGTATTGATTAGAGAATGCCTTATAGGAGAAAGTTAGTAGCATATTATTGTGATTGGATCATTTTTGAAATTTCCACTCTAAGAGGTCATTCATAAACCATAAAATGCAACCCTTACATGGTATTTACAAATTGCATATTGTCTATTCATTGTAATATGCTCTTTCAGTGGAGCATTTTCAGATTAGAAGCGTGTTATAAAATATATGTAAATTGATTTAAAATATGGAACACTTGGTCCATCATCGATAACACCATTTTTTTTTTTTTGTCATCTTTATTGTATCTTGCTCCAATTACTAGTTGGAGCAATTTTCTTCATGCATCACCAAATCAATTGTTGTTTGTGATATCTTATAAGGGATGCCTAGAGATTAATTGCTTATGTTAGGACCCATTTAGGCATGTGCGTAGTCCCGCATCAATTGTTTCCTGAGGTGATCTTGGATACTTATACAATGTTAAGGAATCCAAATGACACTTTCTAGCTAAAATTTTTGGAGGGACGTCCTAAGCAAGGATTCAGATCCCAATGGGACGTCTTATGGGACATTGGCATGGGGGGTCGGGATAGGGGCATCCCTCTAGCATCCCAACATCTCAATCGAGACATCTTGGGACATCCCCCGTCCCAAGAGTCTGGATGGGGCGGGACGGTGATGCGTCCCGTTCCATGAAAAAAGCAGGACGGCCTCATCCCATGAGATTTAAAATCTTAGTTCTAGATTTACAAATATATTAGAGGAGACCCAGCCTATGGCCGATGCAAACTAGGGACACTACACTATGTCCTTTTTGGGTTGACTGGGGTCAATTTGATATTTATGATTGAATTTGATTAAATTTGAACCCATAGCCTAGCAAGAATGCCAAGGCTTAAATGAGGGATATTAGAGGACTCATGCAGGTGTGTGTTTTAGTCCCACATTAGTTGTGTGCTAGGAAGATCCCAGATACTTATATTGGGCCAAAGAACCTAAATAACACCTTCTAGCTAGTTTTTTTAGGGAGGTCCTAGGGCATTACAGAGTCACTCTTATTAGAGCATTTTCATAAGCACAATTTTATGAGGAAAATGGCAAATTTGAGCAAGGATTAACGTGTTACTTGTTGTGCCTATTTTGGTCATGGGTTGTGTTGTAAAGCAGCATAACATAATATGTGCCATGCCATAGTTTTGTTAGTCACATGTCTGGCATGTGCCAGAGTTTGTAACAATAAAATTGAGACTGTCATGCAACAGAATTGAGTCCATACAAGTCAATATTGGTCAATGTTGTTGTGTGCATGCATTACCAAAACATAAATAGGTTAGCATAGATAGATACACAAGATACAGGGTACCTATCCTGAAGTGGTGCCCTAATCCTGTCGAGACAGTATCGTTTTATGGCATGGACTAGTGCATGTTATTTCTATCCATGTGTTTGAGAAAGTGCCATAGATGATGACTGGTAGTGAACTAGGAATAAATTTCACTATTTGCTTTGTAGATTCTTACAGATATGACAACATTAGGAACGACATTGCTGGCTTATCCTAAAACATGATACTCATCTTTTGGGTGTATCTCTGCCTTCAGCCTTGGCTGCCTTTTGAGATCTTTAAAGGATAGATCCTCTTCTTGATTTATATGTCCTCATGTTAGATATGTGGAATGCTACTTTCTACTCTAGTTTTTGATTACTCAATTAGCAAGGAGCTTGTTTGAGAGAAAATTTCACAACTATCTATGTGATTAAGATGGCAGAAGAAAACTTTGTCACTACCTCATTCTAATACTCAGATTTCATCTCAACATCAAGTTGTTCAAATGAAATAAATTTTTGTAATGTTATGAACATACAAAATCTTTTGATTCATCTTTCAGGGTTAATTGCTGTAGTTAATTAAGTTCACCATATTGTTTCTGTATAATAATTGACTTGTCAATTGCATGCAAAATACAATCTAAATCTTCTTCACTGAATAATCAACTCCTAATGCAAGGAACTTATATTAGTAGTGGAATCAAGCCAGGATAATCTTGAATCTGGTTGCAAATAGGTGATGAACTTTTGGATTTGTAGGGATTTCAGCACACTGGATTTTTATGACAACCAACTCAGCTATGAAGTAGTTGATTCCATGCCCAATAGCGATCTAAATTTGATTACCGGCTCTTATTTGTGCCACAAAAAAAAAAAAAGTTTACCATTTCATTTTTGAGTAATCTCTTACTTTTATTTAAATTTTGGATCAAGGAAATTGAAAGAACAGTGAAATATTCAACATCTTGAAACATAGGGGATTTTGTTCTCATCTCAAATAAATTGGAAAGCATACGAGTCACCAGTGGCAACTGCCCTTGTTCTCTTTCAAAAGAAAGAACTAAAGGCACAAAATCTTTATACATCTTTGCATTCCTTCCCCTACCCCCTCTTACGACATTCACCCTACTCATAATAACACACCTAATGGGAGATTTTTCTGTTACTAAAAAAAACATGGAGTTTCAAAAACAATTGAACTTCTGAAAATGGGGAGCTTGGGTAAGAATAATATCATATCATGGCTCTAGGACACTCCAAAATACTCAAACTCGGCCTAAGTCATCACTGAAATACAACGACACCTAACACAAACTTTTTATCAAAATTGGATTCAGAAACACGACTAAAACACTGCCATAGTTAGGGGAAGCCCTAAACTTTCTGGTAGAATAATATTAATACCACTTGAAAGATACTTTAGAAATTCAATAAATAAGAGGATCTAATTTACACTCTTCAATATACCCTTGTGGCCTTGTCCATCTCTTTGGTTTATTTTTCTCTTACGTTTTATCTTAAGTTCTACCTTTTGTATGATATGCTGCGAACTTTGTTTTTCTGGGGACCCTTCATTTCTTTCTTCTGCAAGTCCCAACACTTTGCATATTGCTAGAAGTTGTTAATTTTCATATTTCTGAGTTATGAAATAATCATCAATAGATACTGTATGCATAAAATTGGATATTTGGGAGGGAGGTTTTTTACCCCCTTTTCTTTTGCATTTCGTTTCAACAATTATGACCAATTCAATTATCTTTTAGAAAGATGAGAGTCTATGAAGTCTGTGGTTGATGTTTGTTGCATCTTTTCAACATTTTTGGTTCATTATTACCAACGTTTGGGTGATCATGGGAATAAAAATGATTTGGCATTCTAGGTGTGGGAAGCTGCATCTCAAGCTGTTAGGGATGAGGAGGAAACAAAGAAGAAGCTCTGTGATGATGTAAATCAGCTGGTATGTTTGTTTCTTTTTGTTCTTTTGATTTTTTTCTTCCTTTGGCCAGTATGGTGCTAATTTAGAATACTTTTCCTATTGCATATTGAATAGGTCCAAGAAAGCACGGCCACTCAACTTACAAGACTGGAGGAGTTAAAAAGGCGTCTTGCAGCTCTTAATCCTAGCAGGAGTTCCTCTGTTGTTTATGTAAGTAATATTTAGTGTCTTCCACTGTAACATACTTTCTATCCTACATCGATTACATTATATTAACTTATTTGGCTGATGCCTCTCTGTTCCTTCTGTTTTTTCACTCTATTTTTTTATTTTGTTTTGTCACTCTGTATATGAAGTTCTTTGGCCATCAGAATGGTGGAGAACTTGGAACAAAAGGATTATTCTTCTCAGATCATGTGTCAACAAATTACAGAAAATTATTGCAATTATTGTTGCACATAACTTCTACTGCCACGCACTAGGTTATCAATTGGATGATCATGACTTATCTATGAATGGATCTTGTGGACTATCTTGGACACATGCAGCTCAGTTCTTAAATATGTTAAATGTACTCTGGTTTATGAGTGCTTAGTGTGGCTGTTTGTGTCTAAATGTGTTCTAGCATCTAAGAATTTCTTTTTGCAGACTTAAACTGTAGTGTCATCCTGTACCCATGTTCAGTGTTGGGTTTGAGTATTTTGAATGAATCAAAGGGCCTGGGTAACAGTCTCTTATATAGGTATAATTTTTGGTTAATAAAGCTACTCCAAAATTGATTTTCTGGTTATCATTTTCAAAAGCCCGATCAGCTGCTGAAACAGCTTCCATGTAGCCTTTTTGGGTCAAGAACTGCTAATGTCTATGAAAGCACTTTGTTTTTGCAAATCACAAAAAAACATTCAGGTCTTTCTACTTGCCACATTCTAGTGTTTCCTTGTCAGTATCTGTATTTTTCTGTGATCCAGTGACTGTCTTACTGCTTGGATTTTCTTGTTAGTAGGTGACTATAACTGGCCGAATATTTTTGTTAAAAGTAACAACATCTTGGAATGGAATAGTTTATTCTTTTATGGCATCTATATTTTCTTTTCTTTTTTTTTTTTTTTTGACTTAATTAAAACCATTTGCAACTTTATTTAGTTCACAAATAGCAAGGGTCCTGCTGTACTTGACCAATCACATTGTGCACATAGGGTGGCATGAAATCTCAGCTTTACAATTGTTTCCAGTAAATGGGTAATTTGCCTGTTGTTGTATCTAATCTACATCACAGTGAACATTGAAGTATGAAGTATTTGTGTATGCATGTATTGAGTTTTAGAAGTGAGTTTTATTTATGCTTATTGCAGGGTGCTAAGTCTGTGCAACAGACTGATATCAATGTCACAGCTTCACAGCCTGCCCAGCTTCAACCAGCAGAATCAAGTGGCAACGTGCCTGAAATACACTAACAGGAGGAAACAATAGTGGTCAGGCAGCCGTAGATGGGCAAAACCAACAACCTGTTGAAGTAAAAGAAAAGAAAAGAATCCCAAATTTGGGAAGAGGGAAGGGCAGCATGATCCTGCCCAAGGAAGAGGACCTTCACACTCTGGATGGACCGGGGCTGGATTTGATGTTGGTAATGGTAACAAGATCGTAGGGTAATTTCAGATTCCCTATGGCAGCATTAAATGGGTTGATAAAGGATGGGACTTGGACATTTCTAGAGGCATCCTAATGGGGGCTACTTGATTGGACGTAAGCATTTCTGGAGGCATCATTCATTCTTGTTGTTTTCAGTTATCAACGTCATTTTTTTCCTTTTCTCAGCTCATTTGCTGTTTTTAGTGATGATGATTAGAAATATATTACTCAGCATGCCTGGCAGATCGTGGACTTTCTTTAACGGCATGCTCTTCCATCCAAACTGAATCTGTATAAAGAGAAGGAAAAAAGGGTTTACCCATGAAAGTCTGGGTGTATCCTAGACTCTAGTTGCATGCTGGTAATTCCCATGGCAATGGAGCATTTTATGAATTTGATTATGGAGTGAAAGGGATTAAGTGATTCCATGGATGTGCTAATGGCTCTTACCACACCATCATTTCAAGGAGTTTTCATCCTCTCTCAAAGATTTCAAGCGGATGTGTTTATGGATTGTCAACTGTCAAGGACCACCACCATTTGTTTCACTTTATTCGTTCCCTGTAACTTGAGAGCAACATATCTGTCTAGATTGGCAATAAAAGGAGGATGGATGAGACAACCTTAAGTCATCCATGGTGACAAATCCAAAGTTATGTCAACTCTTTGTCGTTCTGTAATAGAGACTTAACAAACTTTGTTTCTTCTCTTTCTTTTCTGTGGTGGTAGCGAATGGACGATTTTCATATAAATCTATTTGTCATCCAATAAACTAATGTCAGATCAGATGTATGTTGCTTCATTTGAATGCCTTGAAGAGAACAAATTTGCTGGACATTCCATTGTTTGGAAGTGAAAAGACTCATATGTACCTTATTTTGGATTGCCACTAAAGTCTATACATTCAGCAGAATTTTCCAGGTTCAAGCCTTGAAAAATGACATCTTTAGGGGAAAATTATCTAAAGTAAATATCTATAATTTTTCAGAATCTTTGCTCCTTTGAGCCTATGCGCTTGAGTCGTCAACAGTTTCTGCATTAGTTTGTTGGAACCTATGATTGTATGCAGTCAAAGAAAATATATTTCTGGTGAGACGGATTGATATGTCATCTTCATAGCTGGGGAGTAGGCCAAGAAAAGTGCTCTCGGGAGTGAGACCAAACAATCCCCACAATTAGCTCGGTAACTTAAAATTTTCTAGCATGGTTCCCCGTTGGGCAGAGCGAAAATTTGGATGATCTCCATCTGCTTTTCAATCCTGTTGAACTTCTGATGTCTTTACTATAATTCACAGGGAAATTGGACAGTGATGAGGAAAATATATGGTTGAGGCTTAACATCACTATGCCTTCCACCCCAATCTCTCCTGCAATGCAAACACAAAGACCGGGCATCCCTGGGCCGATCGGGTACGCATAGCATTGCGTTTTTCCTTTGAGGATAGTGACAAATTTTGTCATTGGCTTCATGCCACGCAAAGGTGAAATGAGAGATTATATTAACATAGTGACAAATGAGGATCCAGCTCCAGGGGATGTAGCTGGGCGATATATTTACACATCTTTGAAGCATATGGTTGGGGCATCGATCCGCAATGATTACAGTCGACAAGATCAAGAATAAAGTCATTGGATTCGAATAAATCAAACTAGTAATTAGTTGCATAATATAGCTTCCGATCCAAATTCTCAGTACAGCTCTCTTGCCATCCTCTGGTCTAAATAATGATTTAGTGCATCTCATGTTCGCCGAGTGCGATCGCCATGATTCGCAGCTAGAAGGATATGGACCGTTCAAGAAAATTTAATTGGTGTATAGAATCAGTTGGTAGTTATTTTAACCACAACAGATCTCCAATGAACAACTTTAGAAGCATTAATCACAAAAGCTATGTAACTTTTATGCTTTCTTTTTTTTTTTTTAATTTTTTTTTTTTTCTGGTCTACTTGTCTTTCCAATACAAAAGTAGTGTGTCTCCATGATTGAGTGGGTTTTCCTTGCCAACATGCAACATGATCTGACCAACCTCAACCTCTCGTGCATGGCCCACTTGTTTTTCAGCTACAGCGCACCATAAGTGGGAGAGTGTGGTTCAGGTGACATGTAGGTCAAGGAATCCTGTACTCCTGTTCATGAGGTATGCCTCTTTTCCATTAAATAATGCGGTACACGTGAAGCAAAGATGGAACTCCTGTTCCTGGTGGGGCTGATATATGGAGCAATGCAGAGAGAGGCCTATCTTTAGTGATTGATGCACTATCTTGCATTTCTCTCGGATAAACATTGGAGCACATCCTGCATTACATCATCATCCACCCTATAGAAATTGGCTGTTGGAAATCGAAATAGTTTGGCATTATTTCATACACGAATCACAAAGGGATGCCTAGGTCACACACAAGTGTGCACCACACCAATCATAGCTGCTGTTTCTATTGCGGTGCATCGAGATGAGCGTATGATAAATAAAATCCATCGGAATGAGCTGCATGTAATTCAATTTTCCCAACAAACATTCACCCATATTGGACGTGTCATCTCATATTTCCTTGATTTTTGGAATCTCACCATCCATGTCATATGTGATTTCCAGCAGAGCATCACCTTTTTATCAAGGGAACACCAGATCACCCCCATATCAGGCCAGGGATTGCCAGATTAGCAGGCACCTTCTTTTTCTCCTGCTCCCTTTGCATCGTTGTTCATGGAGTTTTTGACTAGGAAAACGCAATGCCATATGCGGCCACTTATGTGCAAGGGCTTATGCGCTGATGGGATCTTGCATGATTGGTCATGCCTCTCAGGTTTCACACAAAAGAAGATATTGCGTGTAGCTAGTTGCATCCTACCATGTAAGCATAAGCTCATGCACACAAGTGTTGGGCATGGGTATACGAGTAATCTTTCAATAATTTTAACCAAAAAAAATCATTCAATAATACATATATGTATGTATGCACACATTGTATATATATTATATATAATTATAATATATATTATTGTTATATATTGCTCCAAAATTATAGAGAGATCAAGGGGTTTTCTGCAAAACGGTTATATTATATATTTTTTTCCTTGTTTATCTCCCGTGATAGCTTAGAATTCCTCTTCGGATGAACCTCTATTTAAAGGGTGCGCGGTGGTTCCTGGTGTTCTTGCGCGGGCTTGATTCTGGCTTTCTCCCGCTGGTGTTCTTCCTGGCATTCTTCCGCGGGTGTTCTGTTGGTGTTCTCCCTGGTGTGTCGTCTCTCTTTCTTCTTGAGTTCCTGGTGGATGAAGGCTTTTGGTGATGTTCTACCTTTCTTCTTCCTTCTCGGTTTCACGGATGCCCTGTGCTGATAACCGAACGCTTATTCGGTTGGTAAGGAGGTATTCATCTTGATTTTTTGTCGAGGATTGAGAAAGATATCTTCGCCTCAGGTATTCTCTTACCTTTGATCTATTGCCGAGGCTGAGATTGGTAGATCGATTGGATCTTTGTTGCCTTCTATTTGATACTCTGTTGCCTTCTTGTTGATTTCGGTTTTGGGTATTTTATACCTCATATTGTACTTATTTTTTCGGGACGAATTTATAGTGGATTGCTCCTCCTCCCTGTGGATGTAGGCCCCTTGTGCCGAACCACGTAAATCTTGGTTTCTTTATCTTTGGTTATTATGCTGCAATGTGTTTGGCGAATTGTCTCAAAGAGATTGACATTAGATCAAAAGCCTAGGTCGATCCTATCCGGTGCGCGTGATCTCAACAATTGGTATCAGAGCACTTGGATGGCTAGTGACAAAAATAAAATTTTTCAATGGCTAATGATCCAGCGTCTGTCCTCTCACTCCACCACCATCAGGCATGAAGTGGCCGTCTTTGATGGCACGGGAGACTTTTCACTATGGAAGGTAAGGATGAAATATTTGTTGGTTAAAGGTGTAGCAAAAGCCCTTAAGGGTATGGATTCAATCCCGGGAGATAATGAGGCTGCTAAAGAAGAAATTAACGAGAGAGCCCTAGGAACCTTGTTTTCAGGTTTAAGTGATAAAGTCCTACGCAATGTTGTAGGAACTAGATACAGCCAAAAGTATATGAGAAAAACTAGACAGTTTATATATGGCAAAATCCCTGACTAATAGATTATATTTGAGGAAAAAATTACACACATTTCGCATGACAGAAGGAACTTCACTTAAGGATCACTTGGATGAGTATAATAAGCTCCTGTTTGATCTAGTAAATATTGGGTCGATGTAGATGAAGAAGATAAGGCTTTGATTCTAATTTACTCTTGCCTAAGTTCTTTGAGCATATTACCACTACCATGCTTTATGGAAGAGAAACAATAAGTCTTGAAGAAGTAGAAGCTACCTTGTTATCCGATGAACTTTAGATTAAAAGTACAGCTTCAGCATCAGGCTCAGACTCCAGCTCAAGGTCTTACTGTTAGAGGTAGAGATGAACAGAAAAAGAGAGGACAGAGTAGAAGTAAGTCCAAAAATAGATCAAAGTCTACGCCCAAAAGATCATGTATTTATCACTATTGCAAAAACCAGGCTACTGAAAATCTGAATGTAGACTTCTACAATCTAAAAGGGAGAAGGAACAAAAAGATAAAGGAACAATCTCTGATACAGCATCAATTGCAGTTTCTTCAGGAAGTCAGCAGTATACCAGATGATGCCGTGTTTACAGCTGCCTGCAGTGTTAGTCATGCTGACACTTGGATCATGGATTCTGAAGCATCCTTCCACATGACACCTCACAAGGAATGGTTCTCTTCCTTTAGATCTTGTGAAGGTGGTACTATTTTCTTGGAGATGATGGTATCTGTAATATAAAAGGTATTGGAACGATACAAATTAAATCTAATTCAAATACCATGGTGATATTGGATGATATCAGATATGTTCCTAAATTAAAAAAGAACCTTCTTTCAATACATGCTTTGACAGAGCAGGATATGAGGGCAGATGGGGTAGAGGATCTATAACTATCAATAAAGGGGTATTAACTTTATTGAGAAGTAAATTAAGTGGCACCCTTTACTACCTGGATGGCAGTACAGTTGTTGGTCAGGCATCAGCAGTACAATCTTCTATTGAGTAGTTGACACATTTATGACACCAGAGACTAGGACACATTTCAGACATAGGTCTACAGGAGCTGAGCAGACGTGGTCTGTTGAGTGGTCAGAAGATTGGTGCACTTGGATTCTATGAGCACTGCATATTTGGAAACAACACAGAGTCAGCTTCACTACAGGCGTGCATGGACAACTGGTATATTAGACTATATTCATTCTGATCTATGGGAGACCTGCCTCAATTACATCCAAGGTGGATCAAGATAATATACTTACTTTTATTGATGATTACTCCCGAAAAGTCTAGATATACATCATAAAAATAAGAGTGATGTATTTGAAACATTCAAAGGTGGAAGTCTATGGTCGAGAGGCAAACTGAAAGGAAGGTGAAAACTTTTCGGACTGATAATGGTTTAGAATTTTATTCTACAGAATTTGATAACTTTTGCAAGTCAGAAGGCATTATTGGACATAGAACAACAGTGGGTACACCTCAACAGAATGGTGTGGTAGAACGCATGAACCGCACACTATTAGAGAGAGTCAGATCTATGCTATCTAGTTCTGGATTAAGTAGAAATTTTTGGGCAGAGGTCGCTTACACAGCCTGCTATATTATAAATCGATCTCCAGCATCAGCATTAAGCATGAAGACTTCGAAAGAGATGTGGACAGGAAGACCTGCAGACTATTCAGTACTCAGAATCTTTGGGTGTCTAGCTTATGCACATGTAAGAGATGGAAAGTTGGACCCCCGGGCTAAAAGTGCATATTTATTGGATATGCATATGGGGTAAAGGGCTATAGATTATGATGTATAGAGCCTGGATCTCAAAGATTTCTAGTCAGCAGGGATGTGATATTTCATGAGATAGCCACTGCTTCAAGGCAGTTACAGCATAATTCTTCTCAGAGAGATTAGAATCGGGGTCAGTAGGATAGGACTATTGTAGATATTGATCAGACTGTTAAATCACAGCAACAGCAGTCAAGTGAAGATACTTATAATGAACAACAACAACAGACAGACGCAGAGATTCAGACTCAGGAGGAGGTGACATTACAAGATCAGGATCAGATTGATAGTATTGCCACTCGAAGATCCAGGCATCAGATCAGAGCACCTCAAAGGTATGGCTTTGAGGATTCTGCTTGTACTGAGTTAGTCTATTATGCTCTGAGTGTTGCAGACACCATTGGTGATGAGCCGATCACATATCAGGAGGCTATTAGTAGTTCACAGGCTGATAAATGGACCATGGCTATGGTTGAAGAACTTCAGTCTCTAGAAAAGAATCAGACTTGGGAGTTAGTCAAATTACCAAAAGGTGAGAAGGCAATTGGCTGCAAATGGATCTTCAAAAGGAAAGAAGGAGCCACTCCTCAAGATTTTAGATATAAGGCCAGGTTAGTAGCAAAGGGATATAGTCAACGGGAAGGTATTGATTACAAGGAGGTATTTTCTCCTGTAGTCAAACACTCTTCTATCTGTGTGTTACTTGCTTTTGTTGTTTCTCAAAATTTGGAGCTGGAACAACTAGATGTTAAGATAGCTTTTCTTCACGGTGATTTAGAGGAACAGATCTATATGCAACAACCACCTGGTTTTGAGGTTTCAAATAAAGAAGATCATGTATGCTTACTCAAGAGATCATTATATGGTCTCAAGCAGTCTCCAAGACAGTGGTACCGCAAATTTGACAGATTTATGATCGACCATGGATACAGTAGATCTCCATATGACAGTTGTGTGTATCACCAGTAGCTTTTAGATGGGTCCTTTTGTTATTTGTTATTATATGTGGATGATATGTTAATTGCAGCCAAGGACATGTCAATCATCTAGAAACTGAAAGCCGAGCTCAGTACTGCATTTGATATGAAGGACCTTGGACCGGCAAAGAAGGTACTTGGGATGGAGATTATTCGTGACAGGCAGTCAGGTAGATTTTTTCTTACTCAGCATAGTTATATTGAAAAAGTCTTGGACAGATTTGGTATGTCTACAGTTAAGCCTGTCACTACCTTCTTTGCCAGTCATTTTAGACTTTCTACCAGAGACTCTCCTCAGACTGAGGATGAGGAGAGATATATGTCTAGAGTGCCATATGCGAGCGCAGTTGGCAGCATCATGTATGCGATGGTCTGCACTCGACCTGATATTTCACAGGCAGTAAGTGTTGTAAGCAGATACATGGATAAGCCTGGAAAGGCTCACTGGTCAGCTGTGAAATGGATACTTTGATATCTAAAAAGTACTTCTAAATTGAAATTGATATTTACTGCACAGAGTAATTGCATAGTTACAGAATTTTGTGATTCAGATTATGCTTGTGACTTGGACAGGAGAAGATCTTTGACCGGATATGTGTTTACTCTTTCTGAATGTGCAGTCAGTTGGAAGGCTACTTTGCAGTCTACAGTTGCTTTATCTACCACTGAAGCAGAATATATGGCATTGACAGAGGTAGCAAAGGAAGCTATTTGGCTAAAAGGGTTGGTACAGGATTTGTGTCTCGAACAGGATTGTTTGAACATTCATTATGACAGTCAGAGTGATTTGCACCTTGCCAGAGACCAGATGTATCACGAACGAATAAGCATGTAGATGTCAAGTATCACTTCATCAGAGATCTGGTAGAGAAAGGTGATGTCAGGCTTCAGAAAATTTACACTGCCCATAATCCGGCTGACATGTTCACTAAACCAATCCCTGCAATTAAGTTCAGGAATTTCCTGAACTTGATTGGTATAAGCATTTGGTAATGCCCTGCGGGGCTTGTGGTGAGGAGGAGGTTATAAAAGTTTTTTTTCCACATCTGATATAAAAGGTACAATATTTGTTGCAAGGAGGAGGATTGTTATATATTGCTCCAAAATTATAGAGAGATCAAGAAATTTTCTGCAAAATAGTTATATATATATATATATTCTTTCCTTGTTTATCTCCCGTGACAGCTTAGAATTCCTCTTCGGGTGAACCTCTATTTAAAGGGTGCGCGGTGGTTCCTGGTGTTCTTGCGCGGGCTTGGTTCTTGGCTTTCTCCCACTGGTGTTCTTCCTGACGTTCTTCCGCTGGTGTTCTGTTGGTGTTCTCCCTAGTGTGTCGTCTCTCTTTCTTCTTGAGTTCCTAGTGGATGAAGACTTTTGGTTGATGTTCTACCTTTCTTCTTCCTTCTCGATTTCACGGATGCCCTGTGCTGATGACCGAACGCTTCTTCGGTTGGTAAGGAGGTATTCATCTTGATTTTTTTGTCGAGGATTGAGAAAGGTATCTTCGCCTCAGGTATTCTCTTACCTTTGATCTATTGCCGAGGCTGAGATTGGTAGATCTGATTGGATCTTTGTTGCCTTCTATTCGATACTCTGTTGCCTTCTTATTGATTTCGATTTTGGATATTTTATACCTCATATTGTACTTATTTTTTCGGGATAGATTTATAGTGGATTGCTCCTCCTCCCCGTGAATATAGGCTCCTTGTGCCGAACTACGTAAATCTTGGTTTTCTTTGTCTTTATTTATTTATGCCTGCAATATGTTTGGCGAATTGTCTCAAAGAGATTAGACATTAGATCAAAAGCTTAGATCGATCCTATCCGGTACGCGTGATCTCAACATATATATATATATATATATTATATATATATATATATATATATATATATATATATATATATATATATATATATATATATATACATACACACACATACTTACTTATGTGTATATATATATATATATGTAGAGAGAGAGAGAGAGAGTACTAGACTTGGCTGTACTCGAGTGAATTTCAATTCAGATCTGACCATATCTATATTGGATGATAACAATGACACTTTGATAATTTGAGCGGTTGGATAGATGTAATCTACTATATGCTCTCATTCCAGCCAAAAAACAATATTTAGGAAAGGTAGAAAATAGTCCACACTTTTGCTTGTTGTATACAATTTACATCTATCCAGTAATAGTAACTCTACTTCCATTATTGGAAACTTGGAGATTTGTATTTGGCTAGTCAGTCCTCTAAACATCATCCTATAATTTCAATAATATTACACATCAAAAACCAAGAATCTCGAGTACCATATATGTGTATGAGTATGATGACAATGAACTAATGCTTCTTCAAGGAAGCGGGCCTAACTCGTCTCCTATCACAAGTTGATGTCGAAATCTATGATTGAAAACCCTTCAATGCTAAGAACCGCTGCTGATCACAAACTGCCATGTCAATTTATCAAAAACCATATATCCACAAAAGTTATCGTGCTTATAGCAATGCCCGAAATCATTTGGTTATATATTTTTTTATATCTAAAATTAAGACCATAAAAATACAAATATCATGGTAAAGATGAAACTGAGTGCCATGTGATGGCTAGGCCATTCAAAAGGCATCACATCGGGATAGGAAATAAATTGATGCTCGGTTCTTCATGTTAGGAAAGTTGCTTCGGCCTGTTGCCACTACGATAGCAAGAGGCCAAATCCGGCTAGCAACTTGGTATCTGAGTCCACACATTAATATAAGAGAGGCGTTGCCTCTTTATTAATTGTTAAAAAAAAAAAAAGATAAATTATGAGGCGTTAAAAGAATAAATTATGTTCTTGGTCTTTGATCTAAGCTGGATTTTCTTAAAAAGTCCATACACTACAAAAAAAAACTAAAGTTTAGACTCCGAACTATCTGAATTATATGATACTTATGTGGAATTAATAAATTTTGCTTGCATGGTTCAAACTGAAGCTGACATAGCTTAAAATATTTTGAAAAATACTAATGATATAGCTAAATTCTCTAATTTCGTCTTCTTCCTTATTTATCTTCTTTTCATCCCCAAAATCTTAATAGAAAAAAAAAGGGGAAAGCCCTCTTCCCTCTATGGCCCTTCCTTTTCCCCACCGCCATATCCCCCCATGGCCCCTTCCTCCCATGGCCCCATTCTCAGAAAGAGAGGCTAGGAAGTGGACAATATTTCTATTGCCTAAATCTCTATGCTCTCTCTCTCCCATCCATTGCTCTCCCTTCCCTCATCTATATAACAGCTTTCATTTGTGTCGGCAATGAGAAAGGGGCGGGCAGCAGCAATGATGGTGATGGCGGTGGTGGCTGCAGGCGGAGTTGGATCGATAAAAAAGGTGCAATTCCAAGTGTGAGAAAGCGACCATGAGGGCAGTTCGCGGCAGAGATTTCAGACCCCTGGAAGAAGCTCGCATCTGGCTCGGTACCTTTGACTCCATCGAGGATGCCACCCGCACCTAAGATAACATTGCCCACATCCTCTACGGCCCCAAGGTCAAGACCAACTTCCCTCTCGGCCCTAGCTCCCCTCCCTGGCTTTCCTTTCCCCTCCTCCACAACCAGATTTCCCTTCCACCACCACCATAATCCAAACTCCCCTCCAAATCTTTTGTCGCTGCATCGACCGACGTCCAACAGCCTGAGCAACACCGTGGAGTCCTTCAGTGGGCCTCAGATTTTAGTGTCACCGCTCCTGCTCCAGTCCAACTCCCACCTCCGATGGCCGGCTAAGCCGCTACCGCCCCCATGCATCCTCTTCAGCGACTAGGATTGCCACAATGACTGCAGCTCTTCCTCCTCAGACATTGACAATCCTCCACTTACTGGCAGCCGCTACCATTCAATCTAAACTTCCTCTCTCCCATCGATGAAGACTTCCACACCATGACTCTCTGTCTCTGATGCTCGATCCCATGGCCAAGAAGACAGAAAAAGAAAGAGAAGGAAAAAATAGAGCATGCTTTCTTTTCTTCTTCATCTTGTCACATCAATGATTTTTTTTAAATTTTAATGCCACATAAGCACTACATAAGCACCAGTTGTTGCCATATCGAACTTTAGGTGAGAGAAAGCCACCGAAATCGCATTTGAAGATAGCATTAAATCGATTCAGATAGTTTTGGGATTAAACTTTAGCTTTTTATGGTTTAGAGATCATTTAAGAAAATCTGATTTAGTTCAGGGATTAGGAACATAATTTATCTCAAAAAAAATATGGGGCTTGGTGTCGAAAGGATGTCAAATGAGGTTGGACAATGCTCTTGAGTGGATGAGAGAAAGGAGGGAGGAAAAAAAAAGAGAAGAAGAGAGGAGGGAGAGATAGAAGAGAATTTTTTTTTTATATTAGTTTCGATATATTGGTGGTCTCTCGCTGACTTAGGGTGCGTTTGATTACACTTTTTGATTTTTGATTTTTAAAAAATATTTTTTATTTTTTTGATTTTTTTATTAAGTAAAAATAAAAAAGTAAAAAGTATGTTTGGTAACTACATTGCTATAAAGCAAAAAGCAATGCTTGGAGATGGTAGGTGAAGAGCTCGACAAGGGAGAAGGGTTCGAAAAGGAAGGGAAAAGAGAGTGGGGACACGATGAATCATTTTGAAGGAATATGGTATGCCGATTTATCAGTTGTGTTTTAATTGTTCTTCATGATATTTTATTTTATAATTTTATTGGATATAATTCATATCAGATGAGATTTTTTTAATATTTTTATTTCTTATTTTCAAAACTATCCCCTCTCCCAACTTATTTTCAAAACTACCGTCCATCTCAAAATTATCGGTTCAACCGACAATTTCACGGCCACCTTGGTGATGAGGTGGCGGGGGGAGAGGAAATCACCGGCTGCATCAGCGATTTCAAAAATTACCATCTCAACCAGTGATTTCTCTTTTTTTTGTATGGAGGGCAGATGAAGGGCGGAGGGGGAGGGGGTGGGGTTTGGGGGCCGGTGGGGGGGTGGCAGGGCAGGGGAGATGGGGCCGGCGAGGGTTGTGAGGGGTGGGGTTGCGTGGTCGGGGATGGCATGGGCGGCGCGAGGGGCTGGGGGGTGGAGCATGGTCGGGGGAGGGCGGAGGGGTTTGTGGGGGTGGGGGTGCGTGGTTGAGGGAGGGCGGAGGGGGTTGTGGGGGGTGGGGGTCGCGGCTGGGGGCGGCACGGAGGGTCGGGGGACATGGGGGGCCAAGGGTCAGGGGGGAGAGGTGGGTTGGCCGGGGGGGTGTGGGAGGAAGGGAAGGGAGAAAACAAGGGGAAAAAAGAAAAAAAAAGAAAAGAAAAAAGAAGAAAAAGAAAAGGAGAAAAAGAAAAAGAAAAAAAGAAAAGAATAAATTTAAATAATCTTTTATAATGAAATATTTAAATAATAATAAATTTAAATAAAAATAATAAATATTTATTTATTTACTTATTCATTTATATTTTAAAAATATCTATAGTGAGTCGGCCATTCAAAGGGCAACTTTCTAGAAAAAATATTTTTTAAATTTTATTTATTTATTTATATTTTTTATTAATAAATAATTTTTTTAAAAAAATAATATTTAAAAAATATTTTTAAAAAATAATATTTATTTATTTATATTTATTTATTTTATTTTTTTGATTTCTTTCTTCTCTCCCAATGGCTCCGTGCTGAGCACGCACTGTCACCTCTCTTAGCACATATCAGAAAGTTGATTCGAAATTATGAATGTCGCTGTACCTCAATGACGTCAAATTATTATTAATCAAATTATAATAACTTATTATTAATCAAATAATAATAATTTATTATTAATCAAATTGCTGATTTGATACTACTCTATTTTCAGATACAAAAGTTCGGACGTGTAAGATTTTTTCAGGTGTTCGAGAGTCAAATAGTTTCAAATTCCAATGAAATTTAAAACCCGACTTACGAGTCAAGTCAGAATCTATACAAAAAATTTAAAAATTTTTTAAAATCTCTGAAAATAAGAATCGTAGTTTCTTTGAGGACTGTGCAGGGTACCTATTTGCAAGTTTTGATACAGAAAGTCAGGACATGTAAGATTCTTCCAGATGGATATTCGAGAGTCAAATGATTTCAGATTCTGATAAAATTTAAAATTTTACTTACTAGTTAAATCAAAAACCTATACAAAAACTTTGAGAATTTTTTGAAGTTTTTAAAAATAAGAATCATAATTTTTCTAAGGACTACGCAGAGTATCTGTTTACAGGTTTTGATGCAGGAAAAAAAATACGACAGTGACTTGATTACAAGAGCTATGTCGTATCTTTAAAATATAAAAAAAATAAAAATATAAAATACTTATTGTGAATACAATATTTTCAGAATAGACATGATATGAATACAATATTTTCATTCAAAGTATTAGGTTTTCAAGTCTTACACTTTTCTTCTTTCTCAAGCTATTAACAGAAAAAATGGTTGCCATTGGTTCAAACACTCTAGGAAAAAGTCAGAGACACCCCGACGGCTCTGCCAATAGAAGAAAATTACAATTTAATCCAATTGCCTTGCCTCTTATCTGAAGAATGCCTGCTTTGGCTGCAACAAAGAGGGGCACTGGTGCTAGTACATAAAATCACAACCCCGGTAATGTTAGTATTGAATCTTGATGGTAATTTTTAAAATATTTTTAAAATATTAAACAGTCTTTCTTCTTTAATTTGATTTGTAGGCTAGACCTACTTTTTTAATTTGATTTAATCCTTATTAAAAGTGCCGCTCCAGTGTAGCTCCATCAGGGAAAAAAGACTATCTAAGAACCCTTGTGTGGCCTATGTATGGAGAATATGAGCACTCTATGTGTGGCCTATCATTCTGACGTCACCAAGGTGTAACAGGCTGAGTGATGCTTAATGAGGATGAGGATGAAAAAAGCTCAAGATTGCTATGAAGGAGCTTGAAAATGAAAGCAGTATCAAACTAGCAATTTGATTAATAATAAGTTATTATTATTTGATTAATAAAAATTTAATATCGTCAAGGTATAGTGGCAATAATTATTCTGAGTCAACTTTCTGATATGCACCAAAGGGGGTGATGGTGCGTGCTCGATGCGGAAGTCAAGATGTGTAAGTTATTATTATTTAGATCAATGCACTATGGCAAACCAAATATAGTGATCTTAGATCATTACAGATTAGATCACCTCGGGATTTGGATCACCAGTGATCTTAGATCACGACGGTGATCCAAATTGAATCACCAAAAAATAATTTAAAATATTATTTTAAAAAAATAATTTGAAAATAAAAAAATAATAATAAAATATTAATTTTAAAATAAATTTTTAAATACTAAAAAAATTAATTTTAAAAAATAATTTGAAATCACATTAGATTGGATAATTAGTAATTAAATATTATTATTTTATTAATAAAAATATTATTATATGATTAATAAAAATATTAATTTTATTTAGTGATAAATATTATTATTTGATTAATAATTAATTATTATTATTTGATTAATAATTAATTAGAGGGGTGGTGGTGGTGCTGCACGGGTTGACTATCGACAGAGAGAGGTCAACGGGGGGGTGGGATGAAGGAAAGGGAGAAAATGAGGAGAAAAAAGAAAAACAAAAGAAAAGAAAAAAAATAGTAGACTTACTTTCTTAACTTGATTTAATCTCTAATCCCAAGTATCCTACCCCCTGTACGGTACACCTTGCCTATCCATAATTTGAAAAAAGAATGATAAAATTTAAAATATATATTTTTCAAAAATAATTTGGAAAAAAATTAATAGGTGGGTGTGGAGGAGCGACAGTCGGGCGGCCACCTCTCCTATGTGCCCCCTCATATTTTTTAAAAGTAATACTTTATCATTATTTTAAAATTTTAATTATTTTTATTATAAAAAATAATTTATTTTTAAATATTTTATTTTAAAAACTTATGATTTCATAATAATTTGATAATATTTTATTTTAAAATATTATTTTCTCCCTTCCCTTCCTCCCACCCCCCAGCCGACCTCCCTCTATCGGTGGTCGACCTGTGCGGCACAACCACCGCCCCTCTAATTAATTATTAATCAAATAATTAATAATAATTCTTCATTTTTGTATCTTTAAAAAAATATTTTTTTATTTTTTGCTCTTCCTTCTCCTTCCTCTGCATGCCACAACCCATGGCAGAGTTATAGAAATCGCCATTTAAAGAAATTTTAATGAGAATTAAATCAAGTTAAGAAGGCAAGTCTATCCTAAAAATCAAATTAGAGAAGAAAAGCTGTCTAAAATCTCATAGTAGTGGAGAATATAAGGACCCTATATGTGGCCTGCTATTCTGACGTCACTAAGGCTGTCTAAGCTCAAGTTTGCCATGAAGGAGCTTGAAAATGAAAGCAGTATCAAACCAACAATTTGATTAATAATAAGTTATTATTATTTGATTAATAATAAGTTATTATAATTTGATTAATAATAATTTGATATCGTCAAGGTACAGCGGCAACCATGGTTCTGAGTCAACTTTCTGATCTACGTCAAGGGAGGTGGCGGTGCGTGCTCGATGCGGAGCTGCAGAGGGAAAGAAAGAAATTAAAAAAAAAATAAAATAAAAAATATAAATAAATAAATAAAATATATATTTTAAAATTATTTTTTAAAAATATTTTTGAAAAAAATTATTTATTAATAAAAATATAAATAAATAAATAAAATATAAAAAAATATTTTTTTCAGAAAGTCATCCTTTGAAAGGTTGACTCACTACAAATTTATCACTAAATAAAATTAATATTTTTATTAATAATATAATAATATTTTTTATTAATAAAATAATAATATTTAATTACTAATTATCCAGTCCAATGTGATTTCAAATTATTTTTCAAATTAAAATTTTTTAGTATTTAAAAATTTATATTAAAATTAATATTTTCTTATTATTTTTCTATTTTTAAACATTAATATTTTCTTATTATTGAAAAATTTATTTTAAAAATTAATATTATTTTATTTTTATTAAAAAGATCAAAATTATTTTTTAAAATTAAAATTTTCTTAGCATTTTAAAAATTTATTTTAAAATTAGTATTTTTTAATTTTTAAAATTAATTTTTTTTATTTTTTATTTTTTTATTTTTTTCCTTCTTTTCTCCCTTCCCTTTCTCCTAAACCCTCAACCGGCCCGCCTCTACCCCCAGGCCCTCGGGCCCCCACGACTCCGGCCCTCCAACCCCCCGCATCACCCGCACTGCCCCTGGCCGCGCATCCCCACCTCCTATAACTCCCTTCGCCATCGCCCAGCCACGCACCCCCCTCGGCCCCCCCTCACCGCCCATGCCGTCTCCTACCACGCACCCCCACCCCATGCAACCCCCATTGCCCCCCATCTTCCCCACCCATGCCACCTCCCCGTCGACCCCCGTGCCACCCGCCACTCGGGGGCCAGGGGGCAAAAGCGGGTCGATCGAGGGTTTGGGAAGAAGGAAAGGAAGAAATGAAGGAAGAAAAAAATTAATTTTAAAAATTAAAAAATGTTAATTTTAAAATAAATTTTTAAAAAATAAAAAAATTTTAATTTTAAAAAATAATTTTGATCTTTTTAATAATAATAAAATAATATTAATTTTTAAAATAAATTTTTAAATAATAAAAAAATACTAATATTTAAAAATAAAAAAATATTAATTTTAAAATAATATTTTAAATACTAAAAAAATTTTAATTTTAAAAAATAATTTAAAATCACATTGGACTGGATAATTAGTAATTAAATACTACTATTTTATTAATAAAAATATTATTATATGATTAATAAAAATATTAATTTAATTTAGTGATAATTTTTTTATTTGATTAATAATTAATTAAAAGAGCGACGGTGGTGCTGCGTGGGTCGGCCATCGACAAAGGGAGGTCGGCTGGGGGGTTTGGGAAGAAGGAAAAGGAAAAAGTAATATTTAAAAATAAAATATTATCAAATTATTATCGAATCATAGGTTTTTAAAATAAAATATTTAAAAATAATTATTTTTTGTAATAAAAATAATTAAAATTTTAAAATAATGATAAAATATTATTTTTAAAAAATAATTTAAAAAATATGAGGGGGCACGGGGGAAGGTGGCCACCCAGCTGCCACTCCTCCACGCCCACCTACTAATTTTTTTAAAATTATTTTTAAAAAATATATTTTAAATTTTATCATTTTTTTCAAATTACGAACAAGCAGGGTGCTGGCACAGGCAGCCGACACATGCGGCACCACCGTCGCCCCTCTAATTAATTATTAATCAAATAATAATAATTAATTATTAATTAAATAATAATATTTATCAATAAAAAAATTAATATTTTTATTAGTCATATAATAATATTTTTTTTATTAATAAAATAATAATATTTAATTACTAATTATCCAATCCAATATGATTTCAAATTATTTTTTGAAATTAAATTTTTTTAATATTTAAAAATTTATTTAAAAATTAATATTTTTTATTATTTTCTTATTTTTAAATATTAATATTTTTTATTATTTAAAATTTTATTTTTAAAATTTATTTTTTTAATTTTTAAAATTAATATTTTTTTTCCTTTAATTTCTTCCTTCTATTCCTCCCAAACCCTCGGTTGACATGCCTTTGCCCCCCGGCCCCCCATGGTGGGGGGTGGCACGAAGGCTGGTGAGGAAGAGGGGGGGTTGCAAGAGGTAGGGTACGCGGTCGGGGCCGGCACAAGTGGTGCGAGGGGCCGGGAGGTCAAGGGGCATAGGGGGCCGAGGGACCGAGGGGCAGAGGGGGGTCAGTCGGGGGGGGGGTGGGAGGAAGGAAAGGGAGAAACGAAGGAAGGAAAACAAAGACCAGGGGTATTGCTTTCCTTTCTAGAATATGCATTGCCAGGATCTTGATAAACAAAGGTGATTTCAGAAATTGCCGACTCAATCGGTGATTTCTCTTCTCTTTTTTTTTTGGGAGGGAGGAAGGGAAGGGAGACAGCTTCCCTAAGATCACTACAGATTAGATCACTGCACTATGGTAAATCAAATATAGTGATCTTAGATCACTACAGATTAGATCACCTTAGGATTTGGATCAATAGTGATCTTAGATCCATGGTGGTGATCCAAATTGGGTCACCAAATGCCCCCATTATGCTCTAGATATGCATTTACAAATATAGATAAAGAGCCTACTATTGTTGCTACTGTAGAAAGACCTATGAAAATGTGTTCTAATACTGTAGTGATCTTCTGATTAGTGTATGTTTTCTTCATCTTTGTATCTTTAAAAAAATAATTCTTTTATTTTTTTTTTTTCCTTCCTTCTCCTTCCCCCACATGCCATAACCCATGGCAGGGTTCATTGAAATTGCCACTTGAAGGAATTTTAATGAGAATTAAATCAAGTTAACAAAGCAAGTCTAGCCTAGAAATCAAATTAGAAAAGAAAAACTATCTGAGAATCCATGATAGGGAAGAATATGAGGACCCTATGCGTGGCCTATCATTCTAACGTCACTAAGGTTGTTTAAGCTCAAGATTGCAATGAAGAAGCTTGAAAATGGAAGCAGTATCAAACCAGCAATTTGATTAATCATAAATTATTATTATTTGATTAATAAAAAGTTATTATAATTTAATTAATAATAATTTAACATCATCAGGGTACAACGACAACCATGATTTCGAGTCAACTTTCTGATCTGCATCAAGAGGGTGGCGGTGCGTGCTCGTCGCGGAGCCAAGGAGGATAAAAAAATAAAATAAAAAATAAATATAAATATATAAAAAAAATAGATTTTTAAATCATATTTTTAAAGATTATTTTTTAAAATTATTTTTAGAAAGAATTATTTATTAATAAAAATATAAAATAAATAAATAAAATATAAAAAAAATATTTTTTTACAAAGTCACCCTTTGAAAGGCTGGCTCACTACAAATATTTTAAAATATAAATAAATAAGTGTTGGTGCAAAAATCTGCCTGCGTCGGAGAAGCTGGAGTCGAGGACGAGGTCCGGCTCCCGTAGGAGTCCAGATGAAGTCTAGAAGGTGGTCGATCATCGTGAAAACTTGGGTGGAGTCCGTTCGTCGTGAAAAATCCAGTCGATGCTGGTGGGGGCTTATCCGTCAGCAAAACTTGGGAGTGTTGTGGAGGCTCGACCGTCGGAGAGGTTCGGAAAGATGTCGCTGAAGGTCGGAAGTCGGTAGAATCCCCGGAGGGTCACTCCTGACACGAACTTCGACTGGGAGGTATTTTATACCCAACACCAGTCCTCCTACTTTCGAGTTCGAGTTTCGAATGAAGAAAGTACAGAGAGATTTTCACAGCCGAAGTTATCCCCTTGAATCCTGTGCACGATCGCTCTCAGATATTCTGGCATTTAATGTGCACGTACTGGAGTCTTTTCAAATCGGGACGATCCGTAGGGACCTTTCGAAATTTTCGCTGGAGAGTTGGCCCAGATACGGTGCAGTAATGGCTCTGGCAGCTGTCAGTCGCTTTTAGCCGCCTGCGATGGCGAGTGGGACACATGGCGAGCATGGATCGGCCTGGGGAGATCCGCGATCATTATAGCGCCGAATCCCAGGGTCTATTTAAACCTGCCTTTCTGCCTTCAGGAGTCTCATTCCGCCTGAAGGTTCTGTCGGTGTCTGCCTTCTCTCCGAGAGCTCTGACCCTCTTTGACGTCCACCTTGGCCCTAAGCGTTCTTCGAGTCATCCCTGTCCTCACACCTCTGCATCCTTCGGAGCGACTTAGGTTAGTCCCGGAACTTTCATTTCTCTTCTTGCCATCCAGGTGCCCTTTCTCCTCCATTTTTCTTCCGCCGCATTTCCCTGGTTTGGTCCTCCACGAACCTTTCGCCTCTTATTTTGCCTGATTTCTCTGGGATTTTTGGGGTCCTTGTTTGAAATGTCTTCTGGCACCTCCGCCTCTAGTGGTTTCGGAAGTTCGTTCGCCTCAGCCCCCCAGAACCCTCATACTGTAGACGAACCCTCATCTAGGGCTGGGCCTCGCCCGATTTTTGCGTCAGACGCCATTCCTTGTTTTCTGACTCTGGATGAACTTTTACTGATAAGGGTTCAGTATGGAGTTCCTCCGGAGTATGATCTGGAGCTTCCTGGTCCCACCGACCGGGCTAGCACCCCCCACCTGGCCGTTTCTGCCTGTACCAGGAGGCCTTCCGTATCGAGCTCCGTCTTCCGCTCCCGCCCTTCGTCGTCGCTCTTTTTCATTTTTTAGATATTTCTTTGGCTTCAGTCGCGTCGAATTTCTTTAGGTTTCTGATAGGGTTCTTCTCCCTTTGCCACGTAGTCGAAGTTCAGCCATCTCTTTCTTTGTTTAGGTATTTTTACACCTTCAAGAGCCACCCTTCGGCAAAGAACTCATGGTATTTCTCCTTCCAATTTGACAAGAAGGGGTTGCTGAAAGGTGCTCCCTCTTCAGTCCATAACTGGAAGGGGAAGTACCTCTTCGTCCAATGCCCGACCTTGAGGCTGGGACTGCCCCCTTGGGGTTTCCTGAGGGACTCTATCCGCTGGGCCCCCAGCCTGGGGGAGGACGACCTTCAGGCCACCCGGAAGCTTCTTAGTTATTCGACTATTTCTCTTTCCAACCTTCTGAAGGAGCAGTTTTTGTTCAACATCGGCTTGAGCCCCCTGGATCCTGCGAGTATCTCATCTTTCCTTTCCTCTTCTTTTCTCCTGCTCTGCTTCTCTCTTTTCTTTCTTTTTTTTTTTTTTGCGTATCACTTCTTCCTTTTTCACTCCGTTACTGATCTCTTTTCCTTTTTTTTTTAGGAATGGACGCCGAAGCAGCACGGATGCTTGCCAGAGGCCTCAAGGCTCACAAAAGAAAAGGCGTCACGGCCTCCGGATCGGCGAAGAAGGCCAGAACGGAGGAGACGAACTCAGCCACGCCTGCCCAGGCGGCACTCGCGGTCGACATTCCTTCAGACGCCAAACCTCCAGCTCCTCGGGCCTCTTCAAGGAGTTCCCCCGCTGAGGTTTCCGCTTCAGGGGTCTGCTTCGAGGAGGTCCCAGGGGTTGAGAGGGGGAGAAGAAGGAAGTCAGTGGCCCACAGGGTGAGTAGCCACCGAGCCGACATCGAAGAGTCCCACGGTTTCGAAGGAGAGCCGGGGGAGAATTTCTTTAATGACAGAGACCTGATAAAGCGACTGATCGACGGTTGCATCCTGCCCGAAATCATCCAGAGGATTGATCGCGCCAATCTCGAACAGCGGGTTTGGGACTCCCTAGGATCCTTTCTCGAGATAAACAGATTCACTTTCCTCCTTCCCTTCGCACCTTCATTTAATTAGCTTCTCAACCTTCGTTCTGACCTCCTAGCGCCCTTGCAGATCGGGCACCAGCTCCTTGCCAACATCGAGACGACGAACCGGGCGAGGAGGGACGCCATCCAGGTGGAGGAGAGTCGCCGGGCCGAAGTCGCTCACCTCAAAGAAAAGGCTGCCGAGGTAGTCAACCTCCAAGAGGCCCTTGAGAAAGAAAAGCAGACCTCGGAGGAGACAGTGAGGAAGGCGGAGGTCGAGGTCGCAAATTTGACGGAGCAGATTTCGGTCCTGATCTCGGAGGCCAGGGTTCTAGCGGTGGAGGAGTTCAAGGCCTCTGCAGTGATGAGGGACCTGAACGTCAAGTTCGGCCAAAAAGCGTTCATTAAAGGATTCGAGCTCTGTCAAGAGAAGGTGGTCAAAAAATTTTTCGAGCTCGACCTTAGCTTCTTGGACGAGGCATCTGAAGACGAAGCCAGGCCCTCTCCTACTGCTACTGCCACTGCAGCCCCCCTTCCTGGAACACCGAGCTCCCCAACTCCTATTTCAGAGGTTTGAGACCTCTGACTTTGTATTTTTCTTTTATTATAATTTTTATTTTTCCTCTTGTCTTTAAGAGACATTCAATCAATAAAATTGGGTTTCTCCTTTTGGAGGGCTTCTCCACTCTTCTTCCCCCCTCTCTTTTTTTTTCTCTCTGCAATGAGGCACGCCTTGACGCTTTTGTCTCCCGATGGCAGTGTCCTGCCGAAGCGCTTCCCTTGCCACAGGAAATTTCGCTGAAGTCCATAATCCAACGTCTGAAGAAAAAAGTTCATCATTTAGCAAAAAGGTCGAAAGAGATGGATGGCGAACTTCGCAGGTTGAGGGAGAGTCATTCTGAGGCCACCACGGAGGCCACCCACTTTCGAAACCTCCACATGAAGGAGATCATGCAGTACACCCAGAGAAAAGCGAACTTCGAGAAGGAGCTCGAGGAACATAAGAAGCATGCCAGCGACCGATCTTGGGCCCAAGCTGCCAAGATCAGCTCTCTCAGAGTGGAGCTGTTGGCTGCACAGGAGAGGATTAGCCAGTTGGAAGGAAGCTCGTCCCGGCTTCCGACTCGGGCCGACTGCAATCGGGAATGGTCGAAGAAGTTCTCCGACTTTCAGCAACAACTCCAAGATGCCGAGGCGAGCTATAATGCATACCAGGCTGGCTAGTGCAAGCAGATGGACGACTATAGGGGGAAGCTCAGGATGGTGACCTACGAAGTTGCCCACCTCCAAAGGCAGCTTGCTGAAAAAGCTCAGTTTGCTCCTATTCGGGATCCTGACGAACTCCAATCTCTAAGAAGAACCGTAGAAGAGCTATCTGTCGCCCTTGAGGAGGAGAAGGCCGAACTGCAGCAATTGAAGATCCAGCTGGTATACGAACAGCAGGCAGTCAAGGACGCGGAGGCGAAATCCGAGGTCCTGAGAAAAAGACGTCGAGAGACGGAGAACGAAAGCCAACGACTTCATCGGAGATATATGGAGATGCTAATGAGAGAGAAGGAATTGGAAGAAGAAGTCGAGAGCTTAAGGCACTCCCTGATGAGGGTCGAAGCCGAAAGTTCGAAGTCGGAGAAAGCCGGGCCCCCTTAGGGCTCTTTTTATATTTCATCCTTCTATGTGTCTTCTTTTGCCGCTTGTTTGTTTATTGGCGTCATTGTTTCTCTTTCTTTTTTTTTTCTATTTGATGCCGATGTCGTCTGGAGGTTCTTGATCGTTGCTGCGTCGGCTTGTTTTTCTTGTCATCTTTCTTCTTCAGCCTCAAGGGCTCTGTAATGTATACTTAATTAATGACATGAAAAAGAAATTTTTCGTTACCTCTTTTACTCACGTGTTGAATTATCCTTTGTCGAGCTTCCTTCGGCTTTAGCTTTGTCCGATATCGATGCCATTCGGAGGTACCCGATCACCGTCGTATTGATCCGTCCTTCTGTTTATGGCCGCTGATTTGTCCGGGACCACTCGGGTTTGACGTCTCCTTTCAGAGTTCGAGCTCGGAGATCTAAGCTTCTCGTCGTTCTGAGGAAGCCGTCTTATCCTGGGCTTGCGTTGAGAGCTCTTTTGGAGACCGAAGATTTTTCATGAGAACCCCCATCCTCGCTGAGATGAGGTCCCCTGCATTTTTAATGTAATTTGTTTTTCATTTATCGCCGATGTAGTTCGTCGCTTTCCTTTTTGACTCCTTCCTTTTTTTTCTTTTCTCGAGTGAGGATTTTTCCCCTGCTCTTAGTGGGGTCGCGGGAGCACGGAGGGATCGCTGGGAAGGTTCCCTTTTTCTGATCTGGTCTTGTATGATCGGATCTTAATTGGTGTCAAGATGAGGTTCTTCTGATGTGATCAATTTCGGCTCAGGTTAGGATGAGATTCTCCTTCTGTTCCTAACGGGACTGCGGGGGCACATATGGGCACTGTATGGCCTCTCCCCCCATCCGATCTATAAATAACCGGGCCTTCAACCTTGCTCATGCTAGGGCAAGGTTCTCCTCCTGTCCCTAACATGACTGTGGGGGCACATATGGGCGCTATATGGCCTCTCCCTCCATCCGATCTACGAATAATCGGGCCTTCGACCTTGCTCATGTTAGGGCGAGGTTCTCCTCCTGTCCCTAACATGGCTGTGGAGGCGCATATGGGCGCTGTATGGCCTCTCCCCCCATCCGATCTACGAATAACCGGGCCTTCGACCTTGCTCATGTTAGGGCGAGGTTCTCCTCCTGTCCCTAACACGGCTGTGGGGGCGCATATGGGCGCTGTATGGCCTCTCCCCCCATCCGGTCTAAAAATAACCGGGCCTTCGACCTTGCTCATGTTAGGGCGAGGTTCTCCTCCTGTCCCTAACACGGCTGTGGGGGTGCATATGGGCGCTGTGTGGCCTCTCCCCCCATCCGGTCTAAAAATAATCGAACTTTCAACTTTGCCCACATCAGGGTTGATTTTCATTGTCTGAAGGGGTCGTCCCCTGTCGTTACAAGTCTATGCCAAAAAGGAAAAGATGTGCAAGTTTGAAAGGAATCTTGATTCAAAGCGGGGTCGTTCGCAATACATTTACAAGTTTTTCAAATCCCAGGGCTATAGAAGGTCTACTTCCTGTCAAGGTCCTCCAGAGACGGAGTTGATGATCCCAATTGAAGGCCGATCTCCGGGCTGCTCTTCCCTCCTCGACGGTTCAGGCTGCGGCAGGGTCCTTGGTCGATCCTCTCTACCCTCAGGCCGGTGTCGAATGAACCTGTCGAGCCGACCTCGTCTGATGAGCTCCTCGATCTCATCTCGGAGCTGAATGCACTCTTCCGTGTCGTGGCCGTAGTCACGATGGTAGAGGCAGAACTTATTAGGATTGCGCTTCCCGGGGTGCGTACGCATCCTTTCAGGCCTTGGGAGCTGCTCTCTGACTTCCATCAGCATCTAAATTTTCGATGCGTTGAGGGGGGCATAGCTGCGGAATCTCCCTGGGGGAGACCCCCGGCGGACCCGGCGCTCCGGGCTTCTCTGTCTGCACGCTCGAGGAGGAGTCTGGACGCGCTTGTGCCCGGGGAGAGTTCGAGAACGCGGCCGAGCTTCTCTCGCCCCTTTCTCGACTGCGGGCTTACTCGAATCTCCCGCCTGCCGCTCTCTCGCGGTCTCCTCATCCTTCATTTTGAAGGCTTCTTCTGCTCGAGCGTACCCTTCGGCCCGAGCCAACAGATCAGCAAAATCTCTGGGGTACTTCTTTTTCAGGGAGAATAAAAGGTCGTTCTTCTGAAGGCCGCCTTTCAGAGTGGCCATCGCGATCGATTGGTCCAAGTTTCGGACCTCCAACGCGGCGATATTGAAACGGTTGACGTAGGCCCGGATGGACTCCCCCTCCTTCTGCTTGATGTTGATGAGGGACTCCGAACCCTTCCGGAGATGCCGGCTGCTAACAAAATGAGTCACAAACTGGTGGCTCATCTGATCAAAAGAAAAGATGGTACCCAGCTTCAGCGTCGAGTACCAATTTCTCACCGCTTCCTTCAAGGTGGATGGGAAAGCTCGACATAGGATGGCGTCGGGTGCGCCATGAAGCAGCATCATTGTTCGGAAGGCCTCCAGGTGGTCAACTGGATCCGAAGTCCCGTCGTAACTTTCAAATTGAGGGAGCTTGAAGTTTGGCGGTATCGGTTCCTGCATGATCATTTGAGAAAAGGGAGGGTCAGTATAAATGTCCTCACCATAAGCGGGGGGTGCGTGACGGAGTTCCTCGATCCGTCGGTTCATCTCCTGGAGCCTTTGATTCAGGAAATCCTCTCGACTGCAGGTCTCGAGGGTCTTCTGGCAGAATGGAGGTAGAGATCTTCCAGGAGTGAAATCATGATCTGACTGAGGGCTCTCCACCCTCGGATTCGTCTTTTCGGGAAAGACGGGGCGGTTGGCCCAAGTGGCCCGTCCTACCGTCGGATTTTGGAGTTCTGGTGACGCTCTCTCCAGTCGCACTGATGCCTGCGGCTGCTGCTGCTGTATGGCCTGCACAGCTTCAGTGAGGCCTCTGACCTGCTGAACCAGTAGGTCGAATTGCTCCGTGCCTATCGCCATTGCCAGAGGAGGAGGGGGAGGTTGGAAAACTGAAGGTGAGGTCGGAGCCTGAGATCTGGCCGCAGAGGCCGTGGATCGCCGTGTGGATGCTTTGCGGGGAGGCATCGGGCGAAGATCTAGTGGGGGAAGGAGGAGAGGACGTCCGAAAAGATGACCGGAGGCGGTCCCGTTGAGCGCTCCTTTAAGAACAAAGATACTGCGAAGATACAGCCCCTTCCTCTAGCGCCAATCCTGTTGGTGCAAAAATCCGCCTGCGTCGGAGAAGCTGGAGTCGAGGATGAGGTCCGACTCCCGTAGGAGTCCGGATGATGTCTAGAAGGTGGTCGATCATCGTGGAAACTTGGGTGGAGTCCGTCCGTCGCAAAGAATCTGGTCGACGCTGGTGGGGGCTTATCCGTCGGCAAAACTTGGGAGTGTTGCGGAGGCTCGACCGTCGGAGAGGTTCAGAAAGATGTCGCCGAAGGTCGAAAGTAAATAAATAAATACTTATTATTTTTATTTAAATTCATTATTATTTAAATATTTCATTACAAAGGTATATTTAAATTTATTCTTTTCCTTTTTTTTTCTTTTTTCTTTTTTTTTCTTCTTTTTTTTCTTCTTTTTTTCTTTTTTCTCCTTTTCTCCCTTCCCTTCCTGCCACCCCTTTCCGATCGACCCGCCTCTCCCCCCGTGGCCCGTTAGATGTGTGCCCTAAATGCCAGATTGGCTGACACATTCCTGTACAAATATAAGGACAAATTTATAATTTTGACTATAAATGAATAAAAGGGTTATTCTACTATCACATTGTGTACATTATGTCTATGATACATCCTTTGAGTTAGTAAGAATGTTAATTCATATTTTCAAGAGTTGAAAATTTAAGGCATGAATTTACATAACTAACTCATAAACAGCTTCTGACCATAGGATCATCACGAGGATGGTGATCGATCTGGAAGGTTGGTGTACGATCGCTTTCTTAGGGTAGATGTGTCTTGAGTCTATGGTGTGGAGACACCGAAATGAGAGTACAGGTATTCATTGAGAACGAGAGTACTGAGCGTGACCACCTCGAGCAGTCATAAGGAAGTCTACCTTCTCGTCGATGACTAGCTCGATACTGCAGCTGTGTGTCTAGTTCTTTGACCTGAGGTGCATCGACAGTTCACCTTGAGTGTGTTATAATTTGACTACACCATAACTCGATCTCCTAGCCATTCAAAATTTTGAAGTGTATGTTGGCTGTAGCATATTCATTATAGGAATCAGATTGCACCAAGATGGGATCTATCAACCTCGGTAGATAAGAGTAGTCCTATGATGATCGAAAGATTGAGTCCTTAAGCCCATGGCCATAGCAGAGTGAAATAATGGAAAAAGAATTTTTCATTAAGGTTTCACATCGGACTTGGATCGATCGATTGATTCATATGACTGATGTTGGGTTTGACGAGTTCACCTTAACCCTAATTCAGTCGAAAATCATGATAGAGGAACTCAATCGCACAGGTAGCTGCACTGAGAGATTCGTCTTCATTTCTGATGGGTTGCCACCATATACTGCTAGGTGTCACTGATGAATTTTGAGAGCAATTAGAATGATATTGATGATCGATCATTCTAAATTGTCTGAATCAGAAGAGTTCTGGTCCATCGAAAGGAGTTTCGATGATGTCGATGATGAGATCACGACATGTCTCATTACCATACAGAAATGAACCTAACTGGGTCACACAAATAAGAGTTAGGGTCTGGATGTCATCAATTGAGCTAGTCCAGTTCGATTGATTTGGATTAGATCCAATTAGGTTCAAGAAAATCATGCTAGCACACGATTGAGCCTAACTTTCTCCTCGTATAATCTTTTCTATCTCGACTGAGCCAAATGTGATTTAACTCACCCAGAGAACCTTGAGAAGGTTTCTCTCAGTCTGACTGGAGTCAGTTCAGCTCAGAAAGGACTTGTCTTAATTCATGAGATGAATTTAAGATAACACCTGCTAATTTCTGTCACCTGCCATTTTCGTTTTAGGACATCGGTCAAATGTTGACCCATGGACGTTGGACTGAAGGCCACTTGGCAAGAGATCATTGGAGAGTTTTTGTGGAGTGTCCACCTGCTAATTTTACTATCAAAGTGGGTACCATAATCAGATATGGCGTGCGCCCCAAGTGGATAAGGATAGAGTCCCATGAGATGAGGACTCTATGCCTTGATCGACTCAAACTGTTGGGCGCCAATCTCACTGTGTTTATCCAGTGTTGGTGCCAATAGTAGGAGGATTTGATGGGGTTTTTATCTAATATGATCAGATGATATCACTCCACTAATTAAAATTTTTTCAGAATTAATTAAAATTTTCTGATTGGTCGAATGATGTGGCACTGCATGGCGCAGCAGGGTCTATTTAAACCCTGTCTGTGCCTAGGGTTTTAAAAATCTGCTCAATACCCAGCAAAAATGTGAAACCCCTCCACTTCTCTATGCCCTCTCTACTTCTCTCCCTCCCCTCTTCACGTCCAAGAGGTTGGGCATCCATCTGGTGCTTGTCCAAGGTGTGGTGGCTCCCTGATCAGAAGGCTGCAGGAATTTATCGAGAAGCTGCTGCTCCAGCTTCAGAAGATCTTTTGAAGATCTTGCAGATCAGATCTAGATCTGATTTTTGGAGCAAAGATTCGCGAGGAGAAGATGATCCAGATCCTGCTCGAGTAGATATCGGTAGAGGCCAGGCGACTGTGTGACTATTTTAGAACCTCGGGCATTGCTGCGATCATCTATAGGATAATCTAGTTACCCTAGAAGTATTCCTCTAATCCTCAAGTTTTAGATTTAATTTTAGATTAAATATCAGATAATAAGAATCAGATCTAATAGACCTTAGATCTGAAATAAAGTAGGATAAATTTTTTTTTAAATATTTCATCCCAGATCTCATTAGATCTGAAAGATCCTAAAAGGAAAAAGCCGATTTTTTCTTCACCCGACCCCCCCGCATCACCCCTGGTCGTGCACCCCTACCCCCGACAACCACCTCCGCCCTTCCCCGGCTGCGCTCCATCCCCTGGCCCCTGTGCCTCCCATACTGTCCCTAATCGCGCACCCCCACCCCCACAACCCCCGTCACCCTCCATCTATCCTGCCGGCCCCCAAACCCTACCCCCTCCCCTCCACCCTCCGTCTGCCCCTCACAAAAAAAAAAAAAAAAAAAAAAAAGAAAAGAGAAATCATCGATTAAGCCGACGATTTCTCCTCATCCGACCACCTTAGCGTCAAAATGGCCGTGAAATCTCTAATGGAACTGGCGATTTCGAAATGGGCAGTAGTTTAAAAAATAAATTGAGAGAGGTGGTAGTTTAAGAAATATGAAATAAAAAATATTAAGAAAAAACACTATCAGATATATCTATTCATTCTATTAAAAAATATTTAAAAAAAATGATATCAACGGTTGAATTGTGCTTCTACCGCAATCCAACATCGATGCTGCAAAAGAAGGTCAATCATTTCCTTCGTGCGAGAGATACAGCCCGATCCCTGAAGGCAAGCCAGCCAGTGGCGGACCTTTTGCTTCCATCTCAACTCTGGCCAGCTGAGCTCAACCCGTACGGGGTTTCGAAAGCGGTCACTTCACCTGAAACCGAGCAAAGTCGCCCATGTTGGGCACCCCACAACCCATCCCAGCTCTCTTTTCAAGTACAACCATCTTACACTAGTTGCTGCCCCTCGCGTCAGCCTTCAGCTGCCATTTGGTACGGAAGCGTTCATCGATGAACTCTGATGATGGTATACCACTTCATTTCCTTCGGAAATAATAGGATGGGGATGCATCGACACGACCTTCCCCTGCCCCACCACCCAGCACCACCAACAACAAAATATACCCATATAATATATAATATTTTAAAGAGACTCAAATCCCTCTCGCTCTCTAGGTACATTACGCTAGTTCCATCCCTCGATGGGCCACCGGACTTTTTATACCGTCCTACCCCGCGAATGCGACGCCCCCTCGGCCCTCATCCCATTCGATCCCCACGTATTTTGTCGTATCTTTGGGATGGTGACCCCGCGTATTTTGGCACCCCGCGCCCTTTCGACCGAGAAATCCCTTGAGATTTAGCTTTGCTCGCCACTGCCCCCTTCCCCTTGTCCGTCTTGCCCGACCCAACCACTCGATGAGGGGTGGTACGTTCTGGCCTTGATAGGAAGGGAACTCCGAACAAGGAATGCACAAGCCTTGTGGACTGTCTATATGTCGCCAGGTCTAACTCACATAGCTGGCTGATAATTAACAGGGCATGTTGATTGCCCTGGACGTGTCTTACGTTGTGTTGGATGAGATTTTGTATTGATGTGGAGGTAATTATAACTTTAAAATTAATGAGGATCCAAATCAAAATATCATGGAGAGAGAGCCTAAAGTAGTCGCTCCAGTCCTCCAATCACACCCATCCATATATTGCATGATGGCCATCATTGTATGCTTGCGCATGTTAAATTTTTTTTTTATCTCATTGGATATATAGTGTGGGACATATGCAATCACAATCATCATACAATACATGAAGGATCGAGAATGTAGGGCCAGACCTCTCTAATCCAGTGCTGGATTGGAGGTGATCCTTGCTCCAATTTCATTTAGCTAATAAGTACGAATTGTCGTAGAAACAATGATTGCAAGCTAGATGCAAAAGAGTTCACTAATACATATATGGTATGCATTTTAGCATATATATATATATATATAGTGCGTGTCTTAATTTTTAGACATGTAGTTGCTTAGCCAAATCAGATGGGTGCAAGAAAAATTGACGTCTAATCTACCATCATCTCAACCCTTGGGTTGTTGAGAAATTGATTGAAATGATGAAACCCACTAGCCAAGTATCCCATTCCAACTTGGTGCAAAAGGGACAGCTTTAACCCATGGACAAAGCACTTGTACAATGGCATGCTACATGAACTAGATTGATTGTGCCGACCCAAGATCCAAAATAAATACTAAATAAAAAAATATTTATAAAAAATTACAAAAAAATAATCGTGAAAGAAAAAAATTAGGAAAGAAAAATAAATTTATTCAAAAAATAAGATCAAAACCTCATAGAGACCCCTCACAAAAGAATCTTAATATGCACAAATAATTTCTTCTCTCTCTTTTTTTCTATACTCTTCCATATCGTTCTCTACACAGTTTTCCACACATATATCAAAGAGACACCAAAAATTTTTTTTAAATAGAGAACCATATGGGTGAGAGTTTAACTCGTATTTGAACAAATCAAAAATCTACTAGAACATAAATTCTAACAACCTTTAAAAAAAAATAATTAAATAAAATAATTTTAAAATAGAATTCTAAAATCATTAAAACTTATGATCAACTAAAGATAAAATCCTAATTGCATTAGAATTTGGCAATGAATCTCAACAACACTAAGCAAGACTTCAAACAATCATTTAGTATCATAAGTCAAAATCTCATCTTATACCAGCATCATTTTTATCTTCCAATTAGTTTCGTGAATGAAACCATTAGCTATAGAACCATGCAAGTGCCGATATAATGGTAAATATTCACTACACAACTCTAATGCACAAGCATTAGGAAGCTTGTTGACTATCAGATATTCACACTCACTGTCATACATCGAGGGGAGTTTGGTCTTTTTGTAAGAAGATGTAAAATTAAAGTTGTATTTATTAAAGCAGATGCTTGGAGGAAAACAGCATCACAATCTCTTTCCCAAAGAGAAAAGCTCCAACTCCTTGATAAAAGGATTCCCTAATCCATTATAGAAAATGGGAAGAATTCTTGAAAAAGCAAACTTTGTCCCACAGAAGATATAATGAAAGAAAATGCTTTGTGAGTCCGCCATGCACGCACAAAATATTCTTCGTATCCGCAATTTTGCTAATTTCATAATCAGCCTACACCTTTATAGCAACAAATATGATAGGTTGCACCAATCTCCGTATGATATGTCACAAAAAAAAAAAAAAAAAATCCATATGCACTGATGGAGGAACACTTATAGAAACATCCATTTGTAGATATCAGTCATTCAACTCTCATCTCACATCAAAGCATAACTTACCTGATTTATTTCATCGCCATTCAAGATCAAATTATTTTTAAGTAACATATCGACTCCAAAAAATAAAATTTTGTTAAAATGGAAAAAGAAATGTGTTTCATTGTTCAATCTACTACATCAAAATTTTATTTTAAAATAGATAGACAAGTTACAAAGTTCAGCAGAATATAAATTATCATAGAGGTGATGATCTAATGTTTCCCTAGGGAATTTTAACAAATCGAGTAAATCAACTAAAGTTATTCATTTTTCAAAATTACACGCAGATTAAAATATCAACATAAAAATGGTAAATACAAATTCTAGAAAGAACTTGCGTAGATATATAATGGATACAGAGAACTTAGAACTAAAAATAACCTATAATTGAGAAGGTTTATTGTTTTCCAAGGAAATTGTAACAAACTGAAAATTGAAACTAAAGCTCATTCATTTAATTTTCTCAAAAGGACTATTCATTTAGTTAAGCACATTAGAGTTGTATAATCAAAAGATCAATATAAATTTAATCAAAATTTAGCTAGCAAGATTGAGTTTGATTTCGGGAAGACTCAATATCCCCTATTGATAAGTTTTGGCTCAAGCTAGTCCTTTGGGCACGCCAACATTATCAAAAGTAGAGAAACCTGCTTATGTATAAAATGGGAGTAAGCAAAATTTTAGCTACTTTTCTTCACTTCATCTCTTCCATAGACCCTAATTTAATTGTGGGAAAGCACAAATATGGAGTCTAATGCATGGATCTCATGAAATTTCGATGTACCCAGGCTATATTTACTTTGTTTTAGCTATTCTAAAGGATTCAGAAAGAGAGGGCAATTTTTTTATTCTTTATTTTGTTCATTATAATATTTTAATACAAAGTTCGCATCAAGTGCAATGGATTCCCTCTATTATAGGTTATAGACATTTAACAAAATTCATATATATTTTAACTGAAAAAGGAGGCAGTTCAATCTAAGCATATGCGATAAGAGGGTTGCTTCCTGAAATTCTGAAAAAAATGAGGAAGATAAATCATTCGGAAGAGTATAATAAATGCAACTACTATATTTGTCTTACTATCATAATAACATTCTAAATTGAAAATAAATTAAATTCTTGCTCGAACCCATGAAACTTAAGGATAACGGACATTTGATTGATAAAAGAAAAAAATCATCCTAAGATGTCTAAGAAAGAAATTTTCTATCATTGAGTGTGGTTTGAGAAAAGCTAATCTACTTATGTTTATGGGTATAAATAGTTATGGCATGAGTTATTCTAATTTTTATTTGACCATAATTCTAAAACATGCTTTAGATTAGGGATTTTTTTTATCCATAAAAATCAAGTAAAGACTAATTAAGCATAGATGACAGCTTTGTGGCAGGATTAACTTATGAGACTCCTTGAATTGTACTTATAAAAAATAAATTTGACTTGCATAACTATTCCTTGCTTCAACCTGTTTCAGACTACTCGACCAGCATATGGTGCTTATGTCCATTTTATTCCATAACCAAATATTGCCTAAAGACTAGTTGGCAGATATAAGGCTCAACTATTGGAAGCCTTGCCTCAAGCTTGCTTTATTGCCCAACCAAACTTTGTCCATAAGAAATTAAAAGTCCCAATATAGATTTCATGTTATATATCATCCATGAAGTTGATTCAGTTTTTATTATCATAAGCTAGTACTAGTGCAAAGAAGGAAACATTCCGATTAAGTATTACAATTTTCTTCTTTATAGTTTTCTGTTATGATTTTTATCATAACATTTTACAACTAAAACCTATATAACTAAATTTTGGCAAATTAATTAAGGTTTCATGACAAGATAGATTTCACGTTAATAATTTAATTTGTTGTTTTTCCTAGATGAGGAATCAGAACGTAGAGTATTTCTTTATAAGTAACAGATTTTCCAGCTTCTGGGAACCAATTTCATTCAACTGTTTACTTGCTGCCTGGGGTACCTTCCTGAAGATGTGGCGTTGTCTTCAGCTGCTTGAAACCATAAAGTCAGACATGAAATAGCTGGTTCTTGGGAAGAAAAATAAAATTGGTATGTATGCATGTATAAGGGAAGAGGGAGGTGGTTGCGCGGGGGGGGGGGGGGGGGGGAGAGAGAGAAGGCTCTAGTCGACCGGATTAATTTGGAGCCAAATCCGATCCGGTCCCCCACCATTCGCTGGTCCCATGGACTTCCATATCCCACTGATGAGGGAAGTCCCATATCCCACTGATGAGGGAACTTGGCGTTAGGGAAAAAAAAAATCATACTAAGATAGAAGGTGTCTAGAATTAAATTAATGTGGATTTGTGAATCCTGTACTCCAACAATCCAACATCACTAATCCCCTTCTTATTTTAACATTTAGATGTATGTTCTGCATGAAGTTTATGATCACCTGCTAAACGCACCTGCGATATTTCTGAGACTGAAGGAATAAATTGAAAGAACATGACACTTGGTTGAATGTGAGTTATTATTATCATCCTCCGAGTCATTATTGCAGCTCAAGAGAAATCCTCCAATTTCCTTTTTCCAAGCATTCAAACACACGGCATCATGCGAAGATAGCTACAAATCCATGCAGTTAACCAGCCATTTGGCTTCGAACTTTAGCTAGCATGGTGGCGGTATTGTATCTGGATATAGAGAACAAGCCTAGCCAACCGATAAATCTGGCTAAACTTGGGATTGTGAAAGTGTTTGGGTTATATCTTTCATGGGAAAGAATGATTGCTTTTTTTCATGGCATCAACCATTGGATCATGGATGATATAGCGATCAAAACACTCTAAATTCTCTCTTTCACCTATCTGCACAGATCTCATACAGTACATTTCATGAAAAAAGATGAATCATTCTTTTACATGAAAGATACAATCCGAAACTTTATGGGAATACTACACGATCTAGATGGTAGTGGATTGGATTTGATCGGATGTATCTTTTGCACGAAACAATGATTAATTTTTTTCATAACATCAACTATTGAATCATACATCACATAAATCTCTAAGTATTTCAGATACTCTTTTTCATCGATCCGTATAAATTTTGTATTAGCTGTCATATAATTCAATGATATACAATATGAAAAAAATGAGTTATTTTTTGGTGCAAAAGATACAACCCAAATCCCGATGGATTAGGCTTGGAACGAGACGGGAGGGGGGGGGGTTCCACTTGCCCGGCGTGGGAGGAGGACAGGAACAGGACTGTCCTGTCGTTTGCGCCTCTTCTCCTCGTGCACTGCGGACAGAGGCGGAGGTGGAAACAAATGCTGCCATGTGACGCGGGGCGCTTTGGACGGGAGCGCCAGGAGGCAGCCCTTGTCCTTAGCGTTGGCGGCTGCCAGGGGCCAAGAGAGAGTAGAAGGCCAATATAACATAGGGTATGGTTTGCGAGCTCCTTCTACTCCCCCCGGGCCCCATCCTCCACCTCCACCCTTTTTTTTATATTTACACCTTTCGAAGAATGTTGCCTCATTTGAGGACAGACATTAGGACAAATTGGCAATTATTCTCTCCCACCTCCACCTCTCTCTCTCTCTCTCTCTACTGTTAGTGCCTGTGTCCTGTAGTTATACACGTTTGCAGTGCAGTACAGGGAAGAGGTGAGTGAGGAATGTAGAATCCAAAACAAGAGATTAAAGAAGAATCATCCTCCTCGTTTTCACCAGGCTAACTACAAAAGGGGTCCCCGCGGCAAGGCGCTAGGGACAAAAGAGAAATAGAAAAACTAGCTGCGAACTAGGACAAGCCAGTGCTGAGAGGATATCGATCCGTTCGCCCGTTTGGTATCCCGTCCCTCGATCATGATCGCAATCTCCTGTTCCCATGAAAACATATGCCATCGAAGCTTGTTCTTTTGCCTGCTCCTCCTATCATAGCCTAATTGGATGCTCCCACCTCTCTTTCTCTATTTTGTAGCTCAAAAATGAAATAAAAGGAAACAAAAAGAAAGAAAGAAAAGAAAAGCGATAGTGAGTGACAACAGGAGATATATTTTGGCCTTTATGAGCTCTTCTTTTCACAGGTGGTATTAACAGTGGCTGGCTCCAGTGAAAAGGGTTAACAGGTTTCTCTGCTCCTCCTCTTACTTGTGTTTTATTTCCTAGCCTCGTTATTTTCTTCACATCAAATCTCGGACCCCCGAGCTAGCTAGTTGGATCAAAAAGGTTTCAGCACTAAACGAAAATGAACAAAATAAAGAACATCCCACCAGCTATGTCGTCACTGTGGCACGGTCCCCTCCGCCTGGAGGATCCACTTGGTGAAGGCATCGAGCGTCTTCATGTCGGCCCTGTAGTGCTTCTGGGTGAACTGGAGCAACGTCGACCACGTGAAGTCCGGGTAGGCCCTTGGGTGCCCGGCGTCCACCAAGCCCTCCGGCGGCCGCACTATCTTGTTCATCTCCGGGCACAGAAAGAAGGCCAATGACTTCCTCGCCACCTTGCTGTTCACCACCGCCCGGTGCAGGCAGCTCTTGTACCGCCCATTCGACAACGCCTGCAAATCCAATAACATTTCGAATACCTTCTCTTCTCCATCATCATAAAATTAAAATTCTACTCGATGACACATTCGACACGAGCAGAGTACTGGATTATATATATATTTATATATATATATATATACCATGAAGGTGTCGCCGATGTTGACGACGAAGGCATCGGGATTGGGGCTGATGGCGCGCCACTTGCCATCGGTGAACACCTGGAGACCGCCGACGTCGTCCTGGTGAAGGATGGTCAGGGAGGTGGGATCGCAATGGGGGCCGGTGCCGAGGGTCAGCTCCGGCTTCTGGCAGCGTGGGTAGTAGTTCAGCCTCATTATCGAATCATTCCCTTGGAAAAACTCCCGGAAATGCGCCCGCCCCACCCCAAGGCTCATCCCAAGAACCTCCATTATCTCCAATGACAGCCTACTCATCGCCTCGCAGTAGTCTTGGTAGATTCTTCTGCAAAACCCAAAACAAAAGAAAACATAATCAGTAATGAAAGAGACAGACAGACAGAACATTATTGCTCGTTTTCATGTCGGTCTTGTTTTTTTTTTTTTAATCCTACCCGAAGTGCCGGAAATCTTCGCCGAGAGTGTGGACGAAGTAGCTCTGGACGATATCTGGGGAGAGAGGAGAGGAGGAGAAGCGAAAAGAAAGGGTCTCCTTCCACGGGAGCCGATCGGCGAACCTCGCGGTAAAGCTGCTCGCATAGCCGCAGCTCTCGCCGGGCTTCCTCTGGGCTCTCTGCTTCTCGGCGAGAGGCATCGAGAAGAAGGCCTCGATGCAGCTATGGGCCTCCGCGAGGAGGCCCGAGGGGATGCCGTGGTTGACGACCTGGAAGAACCCGTGCCGCCCGCACGCCTCGGCGACGAGTCTGGAGACCTCCGCGGTGGCGGCGGGGTCGCCGGAGAGGAAGCCGCCGAGGTCGATCAGAGGGACGGTGAGCTCCTCGTCGGCGTCCGGGGTGGGCTTGTCCTCCTCCGGCCAGACGAATTGGACCGGAATGTCCGACCGCTGGCTGAGGATGGCGGCGTCGAAGACCAACGGCGGTGGTGGCTGCTGGGCAGCGGCGGCGGAGGCGGCGGCGGCGGCGGTCATCAGCCGCGGTTCTGGGGAGGAGACTACCATAGATTTTGGTAGTTATTTTCTCTTTTAATTGGGGATGGGGATGGAGTAAGGAGGGAGGAGGAAAGAGAAAGAAGGAATGGGTGGGATTGAAGCGTGGGGGGTGTGAGTGAGGAAAAGCCAAGGCCGGCCACCGAGGAGGTCGGTGTACAAAATTATGGAATCTCAAGGATTCAATCTCGTCATATCTTCTGGGTTAACTACTGCTGCTCTTTCCCCTCCCCTCCCACAGACATTATATAGGGGGAGGACGAATGCTGTTTTGCTCCACAGTGTGCGGCAAATCAGAGCCATTCATCAATATTTTATTATAAATGATACTATTTAAAAACATCGTGAGTATAATAATGCTTTTGTGGATTTGCTTCCTTGAAACGGAAAAAGCAAAACGACCACAATAGGCCAGATCTTACCTGCCAATGAAGGCAAGCAAGTACTCTTACCCAGAAAAAAAAAAAAAAAAAAAAAGTATTTAAAATTGTTTCTTTTGCATGCGTAGAATTAGTTCATGACTTAAAAAAAAAAAAAAAAACCCTAAATTTATTTTTTGCATAAGATAATCAAGAAGTGCCTCTCTGCATCCATGGGCGGGGGAAAATATTTTCTGAATTTATATCTTTTTTATGCATGGCAGTCAATAGCTTTTTCTAAAATAATCTAAATTTATTTTTTAAAATAATTAAGATAAGTTCTGATGTGGATATGGGTCAAGAGTTTTCGGATCCGGCTCCGATCTCTGGCATGAAGTATTGTCCGCTCTGACTAGGTCCGGGCCGGACGCGTGCCCGACGGTCCCCACTGGATAGTCCCGGCGCCACATGTGGCAGCCTCACGATTTTGTCCTTCCCCCGTGGGAAAAGACGCCTCGTGAGAGGAGAGAATTCTCTAGGCTACTTAAGGCCATAGACACTCTTTACTTATCCGATGTGGGACTTTCGAGATTCGATCTCCCAAGGCCTACCCACAAACAGCCCCCAGTCAAGAAGGTGTTATGGCAGGCAGGGGTCGAGTTCCCACAGACGGCGCCAATGATGTGGATATGGGTCAAGAGCTTTCAGGTCCGACTCCGATCCCTGGCACGAAGTATTGTCCGCTCTGGCTAGGTCTGGGTCGGGCGTGTGCCCGACGGTCTCCACTGGATGGTCTCGGCGCCACACGTGGCGACCTCATGGTTTTGTCCTTCCCCCATGGAAAAAGGTACCTCGTGAGGGAAGAGGATTTTCTGAGCTACTTAAGGTTATAGACACTTTTGACTTATCCGATGTGGAATTTTCGAGGTTCGACCTCTCGAGGCCTACCCACAACAAGTTCCATGAAATTTATTTTGAATTTTTTTCCTCTGACAGCACAGGGGGAAATATTCTTGAAAGAAATATGGCTTCTTTTTTTTCTATGCATGATAATCTTTTTCTAAATTCATTTTTTCATGCATGGTCTCTAAACAACCAATTTATGTGTTTTCATATATATCAATAATAAAAAAATAAAAAAATGGAAAAGAATAACATTCTCATTAATACCATGTCAAAAAAAAATGTCATCAAGCATGTAGCATAGCCATGAAATACCTAATTCAATTTTTTTCCTAAAATAACCAAGAAGAGTCATGAAATTTATTTTGAATTTTTTGACATATATGGAAAGAAATATTTCTAAAAAAAACTATTTTTTTTCTTATGCATTATAATTTCTAACATATCTAGATCAATTTATTACCATATCTATATGCCTTTACATATCTAGATAACTTTTATTTTACAAAATTATGGATATTTTAATTATGATTCTTCTATGATGTTTTCTATTTTTTCTAAATTTTAGCGTTGCATTCTATTTACTAGGTTTAGAGATGTCGACCCATAACAAAAGTACAATAATGGTAGTATTTTTCATTGGTCTTAAATTTGATCTTTAGTATATAGGGTAATTCGATTTTCATCGAGGTTAGTTAGGGAACTTTGAGTAAACTATTATAGATAGGTTTGATATTGAAATTCTGATGACATTGAAATCCTCAAATAATGAACTTGCACCATAAACTTTGTAAATCATTAATTTTCGCTATTAACATACACAACATAATTATATATTGTTTAAAATTTTATAGGCTTATTAATAATTTATGCAATTAAATGTGGCAATTTTGAATCTCTATATATAAAAATTACTTGAATAGAATCTGATGAAGTTAAAAAACTAAAAATGGGCCAAAATATATCTCTTGAATATTAAAAACTTCTGCTCAGTATAGTTTCAAATGCAGAAAAGGAGAGACAAAATGATTATTGTACATGGTAAAATTTTGATTATACAAAAAATGATTTATGTTTAGTACTGTTATGGTAAAAAAGAGGCTAGAAGGAAAAAAATACAAATGAGAGACAGTGAGTGCGGGGGAGAGAGAGAGAGAGAGTACACAATGCATATTATGATTTACAGTAAGAAATAGTTTAATTAAAAATAATTATTTCAAAATTGAAAACTCTTAAGTTTTCATACAATGGAGATAATTAAAATGTAAATCATACTCGTCTCGTTCATCCCGAACTGATATTATTTGAAAACAAAATTACAACTGCTATAATTGTGTGACTATTAGTTGTAGTGAAAATAATTAGCACACGTTTTAAAAAATTCGAGGACGGCTGTTGTGAAATCACGTCATTATTCATTGAATGCCAACATCTTATCGGCTAAGTTGGATGGTTAATTGCAAAAATATATGTGAATGTCCTTTATGAACAGTGACACTGCAAATAAAAATCAGAATAATGGCCGTTCGCTTTAGTAGAATAACCTCCAGAGAGTAGCTGCTGCAAAAAGCCTCTAAACTGAAATAACGGCCATTTGTTTTAGATCTTGGCGTATTTTTCGGTTATTGACCGCGGAAGAAGATTGTGCGTGGCGCGGGCGTAAGGTGCGGCGGCTCCGCTCGGCGGATTTTGGCCGTTCCCAGGGGTTTCCACAAAGAATTCAAAAATTATGGGATGGGACGCGAAATTTTGGCGTTAGACCCAAATTGGAAACCTTGCCCATAATAACTGCTAGATTAACATTAGTGAAAGAAAAGTGCTGACGCAAAACGCCTTTTCCACATCGTGCAAGCGTGCCCTCTCTAATTTGGGGCCTCTTTAATTTTTCTTTAGATAAAGACTGTTATGGCCAGGGCTTCGTTTCTTGTAACACTTAGCCAAAAAAGATATAAAGGGATGGATTCTGGATAGATGGTAACCACCGGTGCTGCTAGCCTAGGTCCCATCATCTCATACTGCTCCGATCCGAGGTTACTCCCAACTACAAGCGTCCCACCATCATTGCATGAATAGACGCCATTGTATGCAGTAGAAAAAGCAAAAAAACAGGGCCATGAATTGAGGGTCTGACGGTACGGCTGGCAGTGTTGGTTTTTAATTAAATTAGCCTTCTTGTTTCGACACTATTTTAATCATAATTGGATTGTAAGGACTCAAGTCCAAAGACTATCTTAGCTGTAGATCCCTGGATACATCGGTGATACTATATTCTTAAGAACGACCAGTATCAACTAACCTTGATTATCTGCAAGGGAGAAAGCTGAACAAATTGGTCTACTGGGCACAGCTTGCGGGTTATAACATTGGGGCCACTAGTTGGGCCTACTGGAAAAAAGTGTGGGTTGAAAGACCCGTACAGCCCAAAGCAAACCCAGTCTTTTTAATGGATGCTATATGGTAAGAAGTGTGGACAGGCAAGGACAAAGTGGGCCGCGGCCTGCAGACTTCCTCGTTGTTACTTTACTTTGGAGCAGGCTTGCGCTTGCAGTTCTCTGATGCAAGCTGGCAGATTTACACAGAAGCAACCTTCGTTTTCGTGAAAAAGACTATTACGGCAATGGTATGGCATGTCTGATTCAATTACTTCTTGTGAATCAAACCATAATTATAACTAGCACATATTGCATTATGAAAGTTATTGATTGGATCGAGTTCACGATGGACTGTGAATAATTTATTAGTTACAAGAAGGGAAACAACATTGAATACATTATAGGGCGCATCATCAAGTAGCAAAAAGACAATAAATATATGGTAGTATTTGTTGTTATCGTACATTAAAAAAAAAAAATGGAGGAAAAGAATTAAATTATTGATGATCGTCTTATTAGAAATTAGAGTACGTTGTCATAACCTGCCAACCGGCCATCCATGATTGGTGTGAGATAGAAGCTCTATTGCTTAACTGGCCAAGAGGTGTAGCCGGAAAGCGATAAACTGATAATGCTGGCGAGAACTGCCAAAACAATTGAGGCTGGCCAGGCCGATTTACATGTAATGCCACAACTCCCCTAAGCTCGTTCTTGTGGGGGCGCGGGCATTTATTGGAGGGTAGCCGCGTGACGAGATGGATACGTTAAGGGGCACCGTAGTGTTACAAATTCTACCGATTTTGTCTTTTTGTGTAACGGAAAACACAATGTTACAAAATCCATAAATTTTGTCTTTTTATACAATAGAAAACGTCGGAACAGCAACAGATAGGATACTCATAAAATTTGCCCTATCTGTATCCGTACCAATTTAAAATCCTACAATCCGATCTCATCCAAATCTAATTATAAATTTATCTAAAAATTCTAGATCCACCGCATCAAAAAAAAATAGTAAAAATCCACTGTATATTTAAACTTGCCCGGCTAATCTTTATTCAATAGAATCATTTGGATCAAATGGGATATCTGATCCAAAATTATATATAAAAAAAATAACGTGATAAAAAAAATATTTGCATAATAATTTGAATATAAATAATATAAAATAAAAATTAATAATATATCAAACTTTGAATTCAAATTTGAACAAACAATCATGATCCATGATACTAAAATCAAATCAATAATCCTTTCACCCCTATATATATATATATATATATAATTTCAAAATATATATATTATATAATTGGATTCAGATAGCAGATACTCGAAGATCAAATTTTAAACTCGGTCCAAATCTTAAAAAATTTGAATAATAAACTCCAAACTTTATAAGATTTTGCTAAATGAATCCTATTAAAATTTGAGATTCATCGGATATCCAAAAAAATCTATCCAACTATTTTTTCAACAAACTGAGTTGTTTTACTTAATTATCGAGCAGTGAATTTTGCTAAAAAAAATCTTTTAGTGAGCTAAATCAATGTTCGTATGGTAGATTAAATCAAACTATGATGCTTTTTTGGAGAACGTGTTTGTGGTTTACCCACAAATTCACCACAATTTAATTGGACTCAAACTTAAACCCACCTATTCTCCTCCCATCCTTCCCACCTTTAATGTAGCCCCTTGGCCGCCATGTCTTCTCTCTGTGTATGTAGCGTAGATACATTCATATATCTTCTCTTCTTCGCTTTTGAGCGTTGCTACCTACTACCGTGGAGCCCCTCAAATCCCAACGTCCTCTCCCCCAATCCCTTTCTTTGTCATTATCGAGCCTTCTATATAGGAGATGGCAACGGATTAGGTATGGATCAAGTCGATCAATATTTATATCACTCCTATAATTAAAAATCCCATACTCATATCTGCCCCATGCCTGCCTCGAGTCAGGAAGGGTTAGACCAAGTAAAGGCACGAACTAGGTAAAAAACTCATCATGTAAATATTATAAAATAATGATAACTTTGAAAATTTTAAATTAAGGTTATTTTTCAAGAATTTATATCTACTCTGGGTTCTAATCAGATCCGATAAAATCCAACCCATTTGGGTCAAATCAGACTGGATACTCGATGGATCGGCTAAAGTTGCAATCCTTCCTTCCATAGTCTGATCTATGAAATATCAAGTGCCTCAGGCCTATTTGTCTCGATTGTTACATCATCACTATCTCTCCCCACATCTGAATCCATCCAAAATCACCTCTATTCTTTCCTTCCCATCCCCTTAACTTCTACCCTTTTCTCTCACCATGGTTGCTACGATGATGAGACTCCTCCTGGAATCGCCATTGAAGGGATGAGAGGGATGGAGAGAGAGAGAGAGAGGACAAATATCTAGGATTGAGCGAATTGATGAAGGGTATGGAGATCTTCTTCTCCTTCTCCTTATTGGTTGATCCGTGGGCGATTTTATCATTGACTTGGGTGGTTAGGATAGTTGAACCATCCAGGATTTCAGTTCGAAAAGATTTAGAAAATTTTCAAATTTTTTTCTTGATGAGCCCATCTTGCTGAACGGATGATCGAATCGATTCAGACAAGTCCACCGGATTTAGAACACTGAGGTAAAGGGCCTAAAACTTTAAGTTAAAAATTGACTTTTTTTTTTTTTTAGTTAAGCTTTATACATTGAAATGTAGCTCTAGAATTTGCCATCTATATTATTTTGTATTATTATTTTCTAGAATAAGTTACTAAGTTCTATTCATATTTTTCATAATATTTTTTATGATATAAATATTATACTAAATTATATATGATATAATATATTAAATAATTTTATTATATATTATTATATATGATATATTATTTTGGATGAACAGATCGATGCGGATAGCAAACAAATGGATCAGCAAGGGAAACAGGATGAGTCGGGCATTCGGTGATTTGAGGATGGGGAATGGACAAAGGATTGAGGTTAGAGATATTTTAGGAATAAAATAAAAAAATTATTTTATTAGTTTTTGAGAAAATAATTTATCGATTTTCTAGTTGGGTAAGTTTTTTATATGCGTAAATATTATTTATAAAAAAATAACTGAGTAATGTAGAAAAGCATAAGAATATGAGTTAGTTGTTGAATGAGAAAGCTAAACTTTTCCATAAGATATTGACGGTAGAAATACAGTGATACACTATCATTTCAATCATTCAAATGGCACGGACACATGAGCTAATAAACTAGGCTGTGGTGATGAAACCAACTTGATCCCTAAACCTTCAACGAGTGCAATTCAAATACTAAAATATACTATTCAAATTTTGGATGCTTCATATATTTTATTGGAGGGAAATTTAATGACAGTTATCAGATGGCCCGCATATTTGTCGTTTCTGGATGTTTATCCCCATCTTCTGCTAAAGGATTGTCAACATTTCACTGTAACTCTTTATTCATTTGAGATGACATATGTATGCGGAAAAATTAACAGTGCAACTGGTTGGGTTGCATTATTTGTAGCCAATCATATGGGAACCATGTTGTGGACTTCCACTGCTACTAATTCCCCACTAACTTTTTGCTAGTTCTTTCCACGCTATTATATCTATTGTGGATAATATAATAACTTGGTGGAATTCTCGGGCACGTGCTCGTTCATGATCGGTGCATTCATCAGGGCTTGCGCACTGCATCCGCAGCCAACAGCATCTGCGAGCCACACCGGATGCCACAAAGCGTGCTCCGGCTGAACCATGCGAGCCCTGACACCCGCCTTAATCATGCTGGGGCACATGCCAGGCACGCGGGCCCCAGGAAGCCCAAATTCTGGACCAGTTATAAGTTTACTACCCATTGATCGGTGAGGACTCCACAAGTCTACTTTTGGAAAATTCTTTGTACACCGTACGTGGCGCAAAAAATCTTACATGACACGTACCATCTCATTTGATTAAATTATATTATTATTATTATTTTATAATATATATTTGATATTTAATATTTTATTTTTTCATATAAAATTTTGAATGATAAAAATATTTTTTTTTCTGAAAAAATTATGACATTCTATATCGATATTATGACATCCTGTGTTGAAATTATAACTTTCTACATAGGATGTTGTAATTTTTTTATGAGATATTATAAAAAAAATAATATTTTTATCATTGAAAAAATTTTCAATGATCAAAATATTTTTATCAAAATTATAATATTTTATAAAAAAATTATGACATCATGTGCAAAAAGTTATAATTTCAACGCGATGTCATAATACCGATACAGAAGATCATAATTTTTTCAAAAAAAAAAGATATTTTCATCATTCAAAATTTTAATTAAAAAAAATAGATTTATGAGTATTAAATATGCATTAAAAAGCGTTAGCTATGTGGTCCAATTAGATGAGATGATGTACTCCATGTTAGATTTTCTATGCCGTAAATACTGTACAAAAAATTTCTCGTCTATTTTTTAGTTCCGCCAGCTACTAAGGTTAATCAAGAATGGCGAACTTCTACCAAAAAAAAAAAAAAAACCAAGAATGGCAAACAGGTGACGTAGCTCCAGCTCCCATCATTGTATTTTGCTACTAAAATATAGTTCTAAGATATCTACATTCTATAGACCAGTATTACAAACACCCCCAAATGTTTCTCACGCTTTCCTGCTGTTTGACCTATCAAATTTGGAGTCATTCGGCTAATATATTTCGTTGGTGCGGGACTTTGTCACGCCACTTGTCTTGTTGGGTTGCATTATTTTATTTATAATTATGGATTTTGTCCATCTTATGGTGACAGCATATGACTTCGTGATTGCTCAATTAAAAGCGTCAAATTAGTCCAAAATAGATTTGAAGGGCCACGTGCATAGGTGGCAGGCCCTAATAAGGTTTAAAATTTTCATTAGAGTGGATTAACAAAAGGGGCTTTTTAACTTATGCAATGTCATAGCATTATTTCTAAGATAATAAAATAATCAGGAGCGGCAATTTTGATTTGGATCTGTTTATTAAATCATAACGAAGATCTGATCCGTTCTATTCAAAACAGAGAAAAAAGGAAAAAGAAATTAAAAAAAATAGATCCAATCTGTCTAATCCAAGCCATTAGCTCTGAGGGTTGGAAATGGATCAGATGTCTTAGACCCACTAGTGCAAGTCAGGTTGGATTTACATTAGGGTCACTTCATCCAATGGATCAACTCCTAATTCAACTAAAAATCACTTTATAATTCGAGGGGATTCGAGGAATCGAAGTTATCTCCAACCGGTTTAATTTGGTATCTTACTAGTGGGAAAAGGGAAAGAGTAGTCCCTGCCCATTGCTTCCGATATGAAATAAAATGTTTATAATTTATGTCAAGGACCCATTCCGAAACAATTGGAAACATCCGAGGTAAACATCTTTTTCTCTGAAGGTCATAGGTTTCATTCCATCTTGAGTCTTCCGTCATGAGGAACTTAACCTTCGGAGTTGGGCAGGTAATTGGGTCGAGTCTTGGTGAGTGGAGCTGGTAGCAGACAGGGTTGTTTGGATTCTTTTCTTGGACTACCATACATCTATTTGGCTCTTTCAAAACGCCATTTTTACATGACAACTAATGCCACATGGCCTGCCCATAGAATCCTATGTTTGCCAAGTGGCCGGTCCAAATTATTCTATTACTAGTCCTACACCCGTGCAATGCACGGAAATTTGAATAAAAAAATCATGAATAATAAAAAAATAATATTTTTATTAAATTACATAAAATAAAGATGAAATACAGTTAAAAATAAAAAAATAATTTTTTAATAGTGCTAATTGAATGCAATGAATTATAAAATAGTTAATAATTTTATTTAAATATCATAATTGAAAGTTATCAATTATAAAATAGTTAATAAAATATGATTGAAATATTTTAATTTATGTTGATTTATTTTTTAGATAATTTATATGTAGAGATTCTTATTAAATAATGAAAGATCCAATGAACATCACTACAAAAGAGTAAATAATTAAGCAATCATATGGAAAAAATAATTATAGACCATTGTAAACACAAAGCCTCCAAAAATTATAATATATAAATATAAAATCTATTACAGATGCGAACCTTTTAAGAGTAAAGTTTATATTGCATAGCATTGTTATCATAAGTTATAAAAGCCAAAATTAATAGTGTCAACTGTTAGCTGAAACAAACCTTTTTAGTTTATATTCTAAAAAACTTCCTTGAAAACAACATTTCTTGTAGATTTGATACTAACGTCTTCATCTTCGGTAACCAAAATTTTCAAATCTCTTCTGCTTCTCACCCTTGATAAACTGGTTTTAGAAGATATAAAAAAACATTGGAAAGAGTCTGTCCTTAGCTTTTATTTATAGTCATTGCAAAACATACAGCCAATGGATATTATCTTCGTTGAAATTTAAAAGGCAATCTAGAATCAGAAGGAATCAAATTCATTCGAGGTATGAATACCTTTTCACCCATGTTGCTCCCTAAAATTACTTTTTCTTCAACCACTAAGCCATAATCAAGGTCCATTTGATCTAAGCAAAGACAGGGACTTGACCATCTACAACTATTATATTGGTTCTAGAAAAATCTTGATTTAATCTAATTCAATATTTGGTTAGATTTAATCAATTTCTCTAGTTAGTCCATTAATTCTTTGATTCTAATCTTAGGTCTAACCCAATTAAGAGGACCTGATTTGAGCTAATCCATGCCACATATTTTATGCAATATCATTAGATCTTAAATCACAATTCTAGATCAAATCAACTCAACACTTAATTCTCAATTAAGTTTTGCATCAATATGATTAAGATTTTGAAAATAATTTTCACATATAAATCATAAAATCTTTTAGATCAAATCAAAACTTTTTATGATTTTGATTCAAAATAATTTTGAGTAAACAAGATTAGATGCAACTAACTTTTTTGTAACTTGCATCACATACAACAACACCTAGGGTTTCAAGATCTAGAGTTTTGCAAGAAAGTAAGTTTTCTCCTTTCGCTTTCTTCTTCATGGGATCTAATCACATGGCACCCCTACACATCATAAGAGCATCTCATTGAATGGGAAGAGAAGGCCTTTAAACCCTTCTTGCTCTTATGACCGGACGGCCTGGTGATCAATTCAATCCAAGTACTTGTTAATCAGATCATCTAATCTAATTACATATCATATATGCTTGAATTTAGAACTCATCTAAATGATATCAGATTTGATTATAATCTTGGATCATATCTAAATCAAATTATAAATATCACATGCATGATATAAAATCAGATTTTATCAACGATCAGCACAAACTAAGACAAATTTTTTATTGTAAGGGGTAAACCCTATAACAGGACAACCTTATATCAGTTTATGTGATTCATCATTAATTAAATTCAGATCTAAATATCACATATCAGATCTAAATAAAATTAAATTTCAGATTTAATATACACAAAAATCATGTCGTAACGAACCTAGGCTCGATACCACTATTGGGATGCGTAGGTGATTTCATTCATGTATTTAGAAATTTTTTTTAAAAAATTATAGTGGAAGATAACTAGATTAATCAAATTAATCTAACATACATATGATCTAATCATCAAATCAATCTACTTTAGGATCTATGATATGTTATGTTGCATATAAAATCTGATAAATCTGAAGATAAAATCGGCATGCATACATGTGAGCAGTAGATCACATTTACTTCTAATCTGAGTTCAGAACTCCATATCTGATTGTGGATCGATGATCTCCACCGTAGAGAGACATGATAAAGAGGATCCTTACTGGTTGCTCACAGTCGCACATGCGTTCGGTCTCTACAAAAAATCTACTCGAAGCTCTAATCTGATCGGTCTTCTCGAGAGTGCTAGCTCATACAAAGATCTCCTTCTTGACTGATTTGAATCTTTTCTTCAAATCTCTAAAATTTTTTCAGAGGTTGAAGATGAACTTCTGAAGGAGATGAAGAGGTGAAAAAAAGATGGAGGAGAAAATAATTTTTTTCTAATTTATTCTCTCTTTCCAAACTCTTAGAATCAAAAATTTGGTATTCAGGATTTTGTGCACACCCCAAGAGAGAGGATCCTTTTCTCTATATTTCATGCCATGATCCATGCCCAAACTTCTAACGTATGAATAACTCTCTTCTGGTATCTTACAAACACAAAACAAACCATAAAAGTTCCTTTTATAGGCATGTAAGGAGGTGGGGTGAAGAGTCCTAATGATCCTGGACTCTTATAGGATTCTACCTCCCTTCACAATTCTATATCCCAAAATATGTCAAAAAAATATGGGACACCATTTTTCATATTTTTTTATGGTAAATCAATTCTCCAACTGATCTCTTATAAAAAATATCCTCAAAATGTCATACATATAAGGAGAAAAAAATTTATTGGCATGGAGAGTATGATCTGGATGAGAACAGATTCTCTTGATAAGGAATATTTTAAAATCTAATTTTAGATTCTTTCTTTTATCAAAACCAAATCAGATTTGGATGTAAAATAGATAAGGGAAAGGACTCTTTGTTGTGAAAAAATCTCATACAAAATAATTTTGTGTGTGGAGATATATAGCATGCAATCTGGGTTGGCACAAGGAGAAGAGTCCTATTCCAATAAAGACTCTTAATTTTCTTATTTGAATTCAAATCAAATCACATCTGGTTTAACCCAAATAAAATATATGAAATTCATTCTAATTAGGTTCATAATTTTTTAACCAAATTTTAATCAAATTAAAAATTGATTGAATCAAAGTCCAGATCAAATCAGGGATAATTCTTCCTTAGCGATTAGGTCATCTCATAACTTAATCGAGTCAAACCTAATTGAATTCAATTCAATTAGATTTAATTTAATCATCTTTGCTCAATCAAATTAAGCTAATCAGCAATCTAATTACTAATGAATCTTTCATTAATTCACTAACACTTAGTAAATTAATTTATTATAATTTTTGCATAAGATTAATCATCAATCGAATTGATGATTAAGTCCTTGAATGATTCTCAATTGTCGATCAGCCACATAATCAGTCAAAAAAAATTTTTAAGTGTGACCCTATAGGTTCGAACCTAAGTCGGTCGTACAAGAATACCTTTCTGAACCAATCGATGTAACTATCTAGCAATGATGACCCAACGTCCGGATAGATCGAATGATGGTGAAGCAACATTCAAGAACTTATTGGCATATGGTTACCGTATAATTCATCTCTTTGATCCTAATACTTAAGGATGACCTAGGATTTAACTGTCAATCCTAGATAAGTCATCTACATTGTATTTTAATTTTTTTCAAATCTATTACATAGATTATCCGAGCTCAGATTTTGCTAAATTGAAATACACTGATGCATATCTCCTACTAATTCGGAGAGGTCAATCTCATCTTGACTCATGAACCGACTTAACAAGTACTTGATTATACCCAGAAATCTTCCATCACTGAATTAAAAACTTAGTTAGTCCGACATCAAAGTATAGTGAGTTGCTTGTAAGTCCTGTGGTGATCTCAGGTCGGATGAACACTTATACCTATACCCTTCGCGAGCTACCCTTGATAGCAGAGTGCTCTGCAGTTGGTTATGTTCAGTGATGATGTACCCCTACATCTCATCTGTATGCCATACCAGTATCTCCATACCATTTGGTTACAAGGACAATCAATGCATATGGTACACAATGACCTACACTTGATATCGCTATCATCCTAGTAATAGCGTATCATTTGGTCGCGAACCAGTTTAAGGACTACGCGATAAATCCTCCTTTATCGATCAAAGTAGTCTTAAGGATTTTTTCACAACATAAGAGTTCGTTAGAAGATGTATCCTTGTGATGAAAAATATCAAATAATTTTTATTATTTATCAATTTATATATATTTATAATTAGCACATTCGTCAAACGATTGGCTTTAGGATACAATTCTCAATATTATATACATAATACTATTCATCGACCTCTTCAGATGTTTGATATCCTTCAAAATCTTCTTTCAATTCTTTCTCTTCTTCCTCTTCTTCCCCTTCTTGGAGAAGATTGTCATTTAAAACAATCTCATTTGAATCTACCTCCTCATTTTGGCCATCTTCACATAGAAGATTTTCTGAAGCATCCAATTCCACATCATCGAATGATTGATGAACTCCTACTGTCTCATCCTTTTGAAAGTATTCTAGTAATTGAGGTTCTTCTTCTTCTTAGAGTACATAATGATAGCTCGAGACTTAATTTTGCATATAGCCAACCAATCTTTCCTTCCTCTTTTTTTTGATGAAAAAAGAGTATAATATACTTGAGCAGCTTGTGCAGCAGTACAAATGGCTCGTTGACATAAATTTTTGATCCATATTTAATTTCAATAAGCTGGTGCCGAGGATCAACCTTCATTTCATTATCGTGTTGGGTGGATGTCTGGCCAGGACACCACCTCTCAAGATCTTTTCAGTACCACGCGATGCAGCAGGAAGAAAGAAGAAATAAAACAAAAGGAAAAACAATCAAAATACGTGGATCAGCCACAAAACGGCTCGCTTCCACCGAACATGCAAACTTCACTATGAAAAAAAATTTTACAAGAGGAGATCTCACCTTCAATCCTTGTACACTCAATTCTCTCTCACCTGAAGTTCTCCTCACAAAAGCTCTCTCTCTCTTGGAAGACCCCCTGAACCCCTGAAGTGCCAGGCGACCGCTGTCCAGGAGCCTCCTGCTCCTTGTCTCTCAGCGCCTCCGCCTCTCTCTTCTTTCTCTTCTCGGGTTTCGCATGGCCTCAGCAGAAAAACCGAACCCCTCTACTCTCCGTTTCACGCACAGGCCCTTTTAAAGGGTTAAAACCCAATTAGATTAGGTTTAAGAGTCCTTAATCAACCCAAATCAGGTTCTGAACCGTCGGATCAAAAAACAGATCAACCCACGTGGTCCACAGGCTCATCCGTGGACTGCCCAGTCCACGGTGGACCGGGGCAAAGGGCCAGCAGGCCGCTGGGCCTGGGCCGGCCCGCTCCCGCGCGCGCGCCCGGCTAGGCCGTGCGCCCGCCTGGGCCGCCCGCCCGCGTGGGTCACGCATCCCGCGCCAGCCTGGGTCGCACGTACCGCACGCCGCTGCCTGCGGCCACACTGCTGCCGCCCGCCGTCGGTCGCCGGCGGTCCTCCACCACCTCGAATCTCGTGCCGACTTCAAAAGCTCGTATCTCTTCCATCCGAGCTCCGTTTCGGATGATCTTGGTCTCGTTGGACTCCATTTTTCACCGTGAACCTCGCTGTGGGCTCAATGTGGACTGAATCTCAAGATATCAAATCTTAACAATCTCTACTTCGACTCGATATTCGACCTCCTCCAAACTTCGAGAGCTTCTGGATCTCCTCGCCCCCATGCCCTGGGCAATCGCCTGCTGATCATGGATGGACAAACATGGGAGTCGAGCCAGGCTGTTCGATCCCATCTCCATCGTATGCTGTGCTCCTCCTGACCTGAGACCTGCTCGGGGCATCATCCTGCGGCAATAGGAATCTCACCTTGCGACGTTGCCTCTCGTCCTCCCGAGTCTCCTGTCTCGTGCCCGATCCGCCTCCTGGAGCTCCACCTCACTCTGGGCTCCACCTGACTCCCGAAGCTCCACCTCGCACTGGGCTCCCTACCAGGTAATAATGTCCTCTGCTCCCCTTCTTCCCCTCCAGCACAATCCTATTACCGTGTAGCACCCTCGGGATTCCTCCACCAGCTACCGTTTGTAGCCTCTCGAATCCAGTCTGCTAAGTGAGATAAGATTCTGTCTGAAATCGGATATGTATCGGACCTCCCCCAATCTTCTCACTGCACCATCATGTGTCCTCTAGCTGACCGTCCCAATGCCTCTGATCACACAGCTCGATCCATCCAGCAGATATACAGTGCCCTCACTATTCTCCAGGGAGTCAAACTGCTCCTCTCTGCAACATACATGATAGGGGCATGCAGAATCTAATATCCACTGCTGGGAAGAAGTAGATACCTCGTCAGATATCTCCAGGACATCTCCATCTGAATCGCTGCCGACCGTCGCTACAGCAGCCACCGTCCGATTTTTAAGTTGAGGACAATCTCTGGCTAGATGCCCTAACTCTTCACACCGGTAACACCTGATTTTGCTCAAGTCCCTCCTGGACTTAGACCGCCCTCGTTGCGATCTCCTGTCGCTCCGTCTACGGCCTCCTGCTCCTCCAGAAGTACCAAAACTGAGCTACCGCCACCTGAGCTCGAAGCTGGGTTCTCCCTCCTGAGAACCTCGTTCTGGAGTATAGCCGCAGTGACCTCATCCATTTTGATGGTGCTCTTCCCCATTAGAAGAGCAGTCACCAAGGACTCGTACGAAGGAGGAAACGACGCCAGCAAAACCAGCGCCCTGGTCTTCTCCTCAACGTTCTCGCCAACGCTGAGGAGGTCGGTGAGGATCTTCTAGAAGTGGCTCAAATGCTCCTGCACGCTCTGTCCCTCAGTCATCCGCAGTTGGTAAAACTGCCTCCAGAGGAAAAGAGTGTTGGTGAGAGACTTCGCCATATACAACTCCTCGAGCTTCGACCACAGCACCGTCGGGGAAGTCTCGCTTAGCACATGGATCACCACCTCATCCGCCAGGTGCATGCGGATGGTACTCATCGCCTGCATCTGTAGCCGTTTCCAATCCCGCACCTCTATGGTGGTTGGCTTCTCATCGCACAAGAGAGCATCTATCAACCCCTGTTGGATGAGCACGTCCTTCACCCTTGCCTGCCACAAGGAGAAATTGCTCTTACCATCGAACTTGTTGATCTCCATCTTGATTATTCCTGTCTTCTCCATCTTCAGTCTTGCTCACCACCGCTGCAATCTGCATCTTTGTACCACCTTGCTTTGATACCACTTGTTGGATGGATGTCTGGCCAGGACACCACTCTCAATATCTTTTCAGTACCACGCGATGTAGCAGGAAGAAAGAAAAAATAAAACAAAAGAAAAAACAATCAAAATACGTGGATCAGCCATAAAAGGGCTCGCTTCCACGGGGCATGCAAACTTCACTATGAAAAGAAATTTTACAAGAGGAGACCTCACCCTCAACCCTTGTACACCTAATTCTCTCTCACCTGAAGTTCCCCTCACAAAAGCTCTCTCTCTTTTGGAAGACCCCCCGAACCCCTGAAGTGCCTGACGACCGCTGTCCGGGAGCCTCCTGCTCCTTGTCCCTCAGCGCTTCTGCCTCTCTCTTCTTCCTCTTCTCGGGTTCCGTGTGGCCTCAGCAGAAAAACTGAACCCCCTACTCTTTGTTTCACGCACAGGCCTTTTAAAGGGTTAAAACCCAATTAGATTAGGTTTAAGAGTCCTTAATCAATCCAAATCAGGTTCTGAACCGTCGGATCAAAAAACAGATCAACCCACGCCCTCCGATCATAATTGGTCCACGAAATAGTGCCGTGGATCACGCAAAACGCGTGAAAAACGCCCGCACGGTCCACAGGCCCATCCGTGGACCGCCCGGTCCACAGTGGACCGGGGCAAAGGGCCAGCAGGCCGCTGGACCTGGGACGGCCCACTCCCGCGCACGGGCCTGCGCGCGCCTGGGCCGCGCGCCCGGCTGGGCCGTGCGCTCGCCTGAGCCGCGCGCCCGCCTGGGCCGCCCGCCCGCGTGGGTCGCGCATCCCCCGCGGGCCTGGGTCGCGCGTCCCGCGCGCCGCCGCCTGCGGCCGCGTCGCTGCCGCCCACCGCCGATCGCTGGCGGTCCTTCGCCGCCTCAAATCTCGTGCCGACTTCAAAAGCTCGTATCTCCTCCATCCGAGCTCCATTTCGGTTGATCTTGGTCTCGTTGGACTCCATTTTTTATTGAAAATCTCGCTGTGGGCTCAGTGTGGGCTGAATCTCGAGGTGTCAAATCCTAACATATCGATATCGAACCATTGGTGCTTAAATAGAATGATACTATTGCATTCAATGTAACTCATCTTAATCATTTTTTCAAGGATTCCATAGTAGTCACTTTCCGCCTTAGCTTCCCACCAACTACCTTTTATACACACATCACTATTCATTGTACTTTATAATTTTTATATGCTAGGTGTGGAATTTGAAACCATTTACGTTACAGCCATTATAGCATGTCACATATTTTTCAGGCTCGTAACCTAATGATCTCAGCTTTGTTAGTATGGACGCGCTCCCATGCTCCCTTGAATGACCTGCATATTATAAAAAAAATAAATTAAAAAAATAAAATATATAAAATAACAATGGATGCTTATCAATTGATGGAACCAACATACAAAGTTCTCTAAGCACTGTGTTAATATTTCTTCATCACTTATGCTCGAATTTTCTCCTTTCAGCATCTCATCATATTGCCTAAATATGCATAAGATAAGAATACTGAAATAAGTGATTAAAGAGTTGGGATTGTGATAGATACTTCAGGACATATGAGTCGACCTCTATATAGTTTAGTAAAATATATGTCTCTGCCTGTCGAACTTCAGTATCGAAGAAAACTCGATGAACCTCATGTTCAAATTCTCGAATGGGATAGGCAAATATTTAGATCTCCCGCTCTGATCCCTTAGCACCACCGCTATCATTTCGGCCCACTTGAGTCAGCTTGGTCTACACGCGGTTGAAATTTGAAATCTTTTCTATTATATAAGCCTCCATAATAGAATTTTCGACTCGGGCCTTATTTTCTATTTTCTTCTTGAGACTATGCATGTATTTTTCAAATGGATGCATCCACCTATACTGTACTGGACCCCCCACCCTAGCTTCATACGCCAGATGAATCATGAGGTGCTCCATGAAGTCAAAAAAATTGAGAGAAAATATCTTCTCCAACTTGTATATGGTCTCTACACTGCTAGCCTCAAGACTAGAGATGTGATCGGTGGATAGTTTGGTAGCACAAATATCTCTAAATAGAAGGCTAAGCTTGGTCAAAGAACTCCATATGGAGTTAGAAAGGAGATCACGCCAAGCCAATGAGAATAATCATTGCATAAATATATGGCAATCATGTCTCTTTAGCTTATGAAATCTGCAATCTTTGACATTGATGCATCGAGCTAGATTACTTGCATAACCATCTAGAAATTTAAGGCTCTTACGCCATTCGCAAATATCCTTCAACTGCTCCCTTGTTAAGGTATAAGATACTTTCGGCTTCAGAAAATTTTCAAGTGACACCTCAACCTGCTCTAATAGAGGACACTTGCATATATTTTCCATATCTGCTCAAGTCTTAAGATTGTCCTTCATCTTGTTCTTGACATCCATAATAGTATAGAAAATATTATCGAATACATTCTTCTCGATATGCATGACGTCAAAATTATGACGGATTAAATTGATGGATCGATAAGACAATTTTCAGAAGATATTTCATTTCATCCAGTTATGAGTTGTACCGAACTCCTGAGGCTTCTGCTTATCAAATTTAATGTCAAACAGGACTTCGTCCAATTAGGATATCCTCTGAAATACTTTCATACCACCGAATTACTGGGGTGCGTGGTCCTTCTCTATCTTATTCTTTTTAAAACTGTCCCACTGCTTTCGAAAAGGATGATGCTCGAAAAAGAATTGACAATGACAATCGAACCAACAAGGCTTACGAACATGCTCAAGCTGAAATGATTTTGTATTTTCCATGTAATAGGACATGCTAGCTTCCCATGAGTGCTCTATTTTAACAGCATCTCATAAGCAGAAAACTTGCTAATAGTCCACATCAATGCAGCCTTCACTATAAAATTTTGCTTCTTTGATGCATCAAAAGTATAAATGCCATCAGCCATAACAATTTCAGCTCATCAATAAGAGACTTTAGATATACATCAATGCTTCTACCAGGATGTCGTGATCCAGAAATGACTAATGTAAGAAAGATATTATGCTCTTTCATGCACATCCCAAGTGGCAGATTGTATGGAGTGATAAAGACTGGCCAACATGAATAAGCAGCCGCTGCATGACCGAATGGTGTAAAACCATCCATAGATAGATCCAGTCGGACATTGCGTGATTCCTAAGCAAATAAAGGGTGGAAAGCATCAAATTACTTCCATAACTCACATTCGATGGATGATACATCATATTGGGGTGCTTGCGTGGTCCTTCTTTGTGCCATCTCATCTGCCTGGTAGTACTCTTAAACAAGTAGAGTCTCTAAATTTAGGAGTGAAGGGAAGGTATCGAAGAACCTTATATAGTATGTCCTTCTAATTCTTACCCTCTTGCCTTGGCTTAAATCGGCTTAGACCGCATACGCCGCATGAGTTCTTCTGTTGGTCCTCCTTATAAAAAAGTATGCAACCATTACGGCATACATCTATCTTCTCATATCCCATGCCTAATCCTTTCATCATTTTTTTCGAAGCATAGAAACTCCCAACAAGCCTCTTATCCTTCGGTAGCTTTTTCTTTATTATTGCTACCATCATATCATAACAATTGACCATCATATTAAACTCGACCTTTAAGTTCAACAATTCTGACATAACTGATAGTACAGTATGTGTTTCATATCCCGACCATAGTGATTTATCAGCATCTTTCAGCATACGGTAGAAATCACAGCTGCCAGCTTCTGGATCATCATCTATATCCCAGTTAAATTCAGGACCAGCTGCATCCATAACCATGTCTACCATTCTATCTGTGTCCATATCCTGCTCGATTCTAACCCTTGCAACTTTCTTTCATGTCTCTCCATGCAGGTACTAATGCTTATAGTTGGGCATAAATTCACTCTTATACAAATAGACAGTAATTGTATCCCTATCAAATATTTCTCTATGCCACATCTATTACAAGGACAACGAGTCTATCCTTGATGTAAAATGCCGCATTCTCAAAATAAAATCGCATAAGTACTCTACACCCTCCCTGTATTTAGCAGAAATTTCTCCATTGACTACTCGATGGTCCATCCACCTATGGTCCATGGCAAATTATCTAAGAATTCTGTATATACATAAATACAAGGTAATTACTAAATACTATTTTATCATTCAAAATGGCTTACATAGTAAATGCATCCTATCATCAACTAATAGGTAAAGATAAATCCTATCCCATTCAGGAAATGCATTAATTTTATAGATCCATTACAGTAATCAAATAATATGCAATAGAGACCGAAAAAAATTTCGATAGTATTTTTCCTTAGTTCTTCCGTGTAGAAAGAACTAAAAAAAATACTGTCCGAAATTTTTTTCGAACCCTCAGCATACTGTTTGATTACTGTAATGACCTATAAAATTACTTATATTTTTCAAACTATCCATAGTAACAATCAATT
>NC_025996.2:26967483-27050607 GCF_000442705.2 Elaeis guineensis
TGAGATCAACCCTCAATCAGGGATTTTGACTTTTGTTTTTTTTTTTTATGGACCACTGGTTTCTCAGAGGAAACTTTGCTGAATTTGTACAAAACTCACTTAACACCAATGAGTTAATTTATTTGTTTTTCTCTGATGTTTCCATATTGAAGTTGCATACTGGCATGGTCAAAGTTAGTTACTTTAATAAAAATGATGTTTCCACATTTGAGTAACTGAGGAAATTACTTCAAGAGATTGCTTAACACAAAGTAGACTTGATTGGAAGCACCTTAGGTTGTCTTCCACATTGTGAGTTGTGGATATTATATTCAAGCAACCTTTTCATCTATTATGCTTCTTCACCTGTTTTTGTGAATTGCTTATATTTTTATGGTCAAAGTTGCATACAATCTAATTTTGTCCTTCCTGATGTTAATGCCTCATTCCAGGTCAGCTTCAGGATGACGAAATTGTTGATAGCAAAATCTTGCCATATTGCAGCATAGATAGAAGGCAGAGAAGAAGACGCTAGGAGAACTTGAACAGGAATTTCTACACAATACAAGTATTCATTCTATTTATACTTGTTTATGCAAATGATAATATCTGTGACAAAATTTCCTAATTTGACAATTATGTAAACTATGTCTTATGAATGTTGTTTGAGAGATACTGACTTGTTACTTGTTCTGCATTCAGTCTTTCTACTATGAGAAAAAAGCAATAATGTCTAATGAGGAATTTGATAATCTTAAGGAAGAACTAATGTGGGAAGGAAGCAGCGTTGTCATGCTAAGTATGTCTTTGCCTTTTTTATTACAAGTTTCATTACTATTTCAGTCCTTTGGCTGCTCATTTGAATTCTATTCAAAGAACATATGTAGATCTTTTTAATTTATCATTTACTGAAATTTCTTTTATCCTTGTTAATAATAGGTCCAGATGAACAAAAGCTTTTGGAAGCGTCAATGGCTTATGCAGCTGGGAAATCCATTATGACAGATGCTGAATTTGATGAATTGAAGGCGAGATTAAGGGTGTGTTTTTTTTTGAACCTTTTTTGGTTTCATTTCAATGGAAAAGGGAAATATAACTGAGAATGAAATTGGAAAAACAAAGCTTTCCCGAATAAATTCAATCTATCCTTATATTATACAGTTTGTGGATAATTGCAGTTATGGTGGTTGGATGTAGCTTTGTCATGATTTTATTTGGTTGGGCGTATTAGCTTTTGAGTAACCTTAAATATGACTACCATTTGATTTTTATGGATGGCTATGGTTTTATCACATGCTCTGTCAGACTGAAAGGAATATCTGATGGATGGTTAATTTACCATCATTTTGTCATGCCAAATGATGTGAGACATAATTCATTGATGGCGGTGATCCTATTACATGTGATGCATATGACTCTTTAATTTAGGGTGAACTGGTGAACTATGAAAAACACCAAATAATGGGTCTTTTAGTATGATTTAGTTAGATCCAATTAAGTTTTAGTTGCTCCTAAGATAGGCAAGTTAAGGGGTTAAAAAAGAAAATGTTGAGTGCATTTAACAGGTTCTACCATTTAAAAGGGTAAAATTTGAATAAAAAGAACAGCTGATGATGAAGTTCAAAAAGGAAAAGGGAAACACACAAAATTGAAGTAGGAGAGATAGATGCGTTGTTGTTCTCTTTATAGTTTAGACTTTAGACAAATAATAGTAAATATATTTATTGTTTAGACTAAACCCTTCCTCTACAAGATTTTCTTGACTCATGCTTAGCAGTTAGTATTTTTGATTGTTTAATTTTGTTTCATCACTAGAAGGTTCCATGCACTGATTCAGGTTGATTTTTGAGACCGGTTTAGGGCAACTCTTTATTGATGCATGCATGCATCCATGCATACATACATGAACATGTGCATGCATGCAGTGCATGCATACTTGCATGCAATGTATGCATGCATGCATGCTGCATACAGGTGTACCTATTCACATTTTGCAAGAAAAATATGCAAATTACAAATATGACTTCATGATGTTACTTTATGCTTGCCTGCTTGATAGGCATCTCCAAGACATATGCAGTTAATTTATTATTGGTATGATGGCTGTTGATTATATGACATTCTGATCTTAACCATTTTAAAGATATAACGTCTAATATAAAATTGTTATTTCTCAAGGGCAAACTGGCAAAGTACCTTTTGCATTTAGGTCAATTCATCTTTTGATATTTTCTTTTGATATTTTGGCACTATAGACTTCAGACACAGTTTGTCATTTACACGTCCCAAGCTATAGATCCAGTGGTATCTTTGATTGGCACATGCATGAGTTTTGTTGATACCACTTTCCTCTTTTTTTGGGTCTGTTAGTCCTTATGCATTCTGTTGGTTTATTACGTAGAAAGTTCAGATAAATTACATTATAATCACTTATCAAGTAATCTTCAAACTGTTCTATGTGCCCAAAGTTATTCTAGCAATCTAAACAAACAAATTATTATGTAAAAAGATCATGTATATTACATGCAATTGTTACATCATCTTCAATGAATTTTCATTTAATGCACCCCATTTATGTATATTGTCTACCATGTATAAAAATGTAAGTCCTGATCTCCTGTTCTTCTGATTTATGAACTTTTTTTTTGTGTATATCATTTCTAGAAAGAAGGAAGCAGCATTGTGCAAGAAGGCCCACGATGCAGTCTTCGTAGCCGAAAGGTACATTAGTTAGTGAGTTTTCTGAATCCTTTTCCTTGCCTGCATAGATCTATGTATCATGAGTTCATGTCTGAATTTCCAGTTAAATGCTTCATTCGCACATCTTGGAGAACCTGACAATAATACTCATAGACGTGCTTATCCGTAGATCATGCTTATTTTTTGAGAAGACCTGCAGCTTCATGTATTTTCATTTTCATCAAATTCAATAATTACATTTGAATTTTTCTTCAAGACTAGTATAAGTCTTGCAGGATTTTTATTTTTATTTTTTTTAAATTTTTAAGTCACTATTAGCTGTTGTGGTTTTTGCTTTTACATTGATGGTCCATACTGCTATGTATAGAAACAAGGGTTTGCTTAGCTGACAGGGATGGTGAAGTATGCAATGAACAGCTTATTAAGCAGCTTTCAGTGTTTGGCAAGATAAGCAACATTAGTCTTAGGTATGGTGAGATGGACTTTCTTTCTACTGAGTTGAGAAGCATGTTGGATCAAGAAGAAGTTCCTTCTCAATGAGCCTGTGATTCCGGTGTGGTTCAGTGGGCTTAGCAGCAATGTTAGTGCTGAGCAAGCATAAAATATCTCATCTATAGTCAATTTTTGCTTAGAAATCGGATATTCTTCAGGACTACTTTTTCCAAGTTTAAGTCTTATAAAATAGCATAGAAGGTCATACTCTTTCTTAGCAAATACTTTTTGAAAAGAAACGATTAAGGTACCAGGTGTCAATGTCAGTCACACATACCATACTGATACATGGCATGCACTGGTACCATAAAATATCTAACTCTTTGAAAAGAATTACAACTAAGACACCCCATTTTATTTGATTCTTTAACATTGGTTAAATTTAATTGCTTTATATGATTGTATAAAATGTTTGAAATGGCTAGACATAGTTTGAAACTAATGTATCGAAATCTGTATTTATGCATAACCTTAGATATATGTGATTATTGCTGCTTTAGGCATTTAGCCTGCATGATTTCACTTAATTTATCATACAAACTGGTACTGTAAAACTATATGTGCACATTGAATGACAAAAATATGCCCAAGCTTCATGATGGAAGCTGTACGAAACAAATCTAATCTTACACATTAACTGCACATTGTAGCTATTTTATAGTTGCTGCTACCATGAGAAGCTCATGTACCAATGGAAATGCCAAAAAAGATGCCTTTTTTTTTTTGGGGTATCCTGCCCAATTTATAAAGTGAACTTTAAAGAAATAGGGGAATTCTCAACTTTTTTGAATAAGCAAGTCTGTTCAGGATGATCGAGCAGAATTTAAAGGGAAAGTAAGGTCCAAGCTGGGATGACTACATATTGGGTATCTGCATGTATTGCTTTGATGCACACATGCTTAAATAGTTCAATACCAACAGTTCAGGTAGGTGCAAACTGTACGAAGGCAGACACCCATATATTGTGCCAACAATTTTCCAGGACAATCCATCTTGCATATGCGGTTATTGCATGGCTGGGCACTCTTATCCTTGTTTAGAAAGTATAAATTGGATGATCATTTGCAATGACAATCATGCCATTCACTTAGAGAAAAGAGAAGAATGAGTCCACTAGAACAGTTCATGAACATGGTCTTATCATACTCGCTTTGCATCCAATAAAACTTGTCAAAGTAGGCATATGAGTATGTTGAAGACTGCCAATACACTAAAACACAGAGACATGATGAAATGAATCAAGAATGTTAAAAGGAGGCTACATAGATCTCTGCAAGAAGAACACATGATATAGGGGAACCTTGCTTGTACTGAAGCTTATTGGTGAGAACTGCTCCCAAAAGTAGATAGGAGAGCAAAAAATTTTTTGGCAAAGAAGTGTTATTAAGCAACCAAGATTTAATGAGATCAAAAACAAAAGTCAATTGAAAAAATATCTACCTCATATTTGAGAAGGTGAACTTACTGTTTTTCTTGTTGCCATGATACTCATGGTTTAAGCAATAACAACTAGAGGGTTGTGTTTTCTATAGATCAGCAAGAGAATTTCATGGAAATAATTCACTTTGTTTTTGTTTCTGCATATTTGGGCTACATTTTATTATCTTTTGCTAGACTGGCACAGTTTTGAAAGCTTTGGATGCTTTTGCCCCTGGTCCCATTGATACAACTCCAGCCCCTGAATGTGCATTATACTATTGACAAATATGTGCATTCAATACTAAAATTGTGCATTGATATGAAAAGTGTGAGCTTTCACTAGTGAAATATGTGCATCCAACTCCACTTATACATACAAGCACAATGTATCTGCTCAGGTCAAGGTCAAAAGTGTCTGAAATTTTTTCACAACTTGGCCATTATGACAAAAATGTATACAATAGAAATTATCTAAATATGCAGTCAGTAAAAAAATGGCTGCTTTTGCAAGATCCCTATTGAGTGGTTCTGTCTTTATAAAGCAACGGATTTCTTGTTATTTGTTCTCCAACCTAGTCTTGGCTTCTCAAATGGTTTTAGTAATTCTCCTGCTTTCATGTGAGCATGCTTTTTGCTACATAATAATTCTATTTCTAACTGTCTTACACTTGTAGTGTTTTTTTACTGGCCTATGATGTTACCCTCTGAAAATACACGAGACAACTTTGGGGAAAACATCCCCAGACCTCTCTCTCTCTCTCTCTCTCTCTCTCTCTCTCTCTCTCTGCGTGGTCAAGTAAACTTTAAATGATAACATTTGTCAATGATTAGATAGATTGAACGTGACTTGTCCAAGATCTTATTGCCATTCAATCTGATAACAGTTTGCTGAAGTATGAACAAATGATCTCCAATTTCATTTAGAAAAAAAAAAGAAAAAAAAAACTCAGATTTTTTTTCCATGCGTGAAATCAACTGTTGATAGTTCAAAATCACTGACAAATGTGAATCAAAGCAAATGAATGATAAACTATGAGGCCTAGAATAATTATTAAGTCTTAAGAAGAAGCTAGTTACATGTAAAAAAACCAAGTGTAATCAAGCATTGAGATAATACCAAGATGCTGGTGCCCCATATTTGCAACTTAGAATTATCTAATAAGCTGCAAACTAAAAATAAAGTGGCGGGTCTCTTTTCAATTATGGACAACCCTAAGCTGTACCTTGGAATCTGATTCTCCAAAATACTATTGGTGGACCATTCAATGTAGACATATTGGTACAGCTCAATGAGCAATGCAAGTTTCATTAGCAAATATAGTACATGACTAATGACATGAATGTGGAACTTGCATATGCAGATTGGTTCCACAGCACGGACAACATCTCTCAATTTTTTAAAATCCAAATTTTTTCCAAATAATTATATGATCTCAGCATGACTCATTATAATGGCAGGGTGGGCAAATCTTTATGTATATAACTTGCTAAAATGTCAGTAAAACAACATATCCTTGGTTTCTTATCCTTTTGGAAGATCCATGTCTTAACATAAATGTAGTCTTTGTTTTTTTTTTTTTTTAGTTTCTTTCACATTTTTTTTAAATTCTTTCTCTTACAGGTCTACAGTGACTTGAGTGTTGACTACCTCAAGATGTTCTTATTAAATGTGCCAGCAGCTGTTATTGCTCTGACATTGTGAGTAATATTGAGTCTATGTATATAGCAAATATTAACTCTGGCTAAATGGATTTTCTGAGAGTTAAATTATGTCAATTATCGTAAGAATTAGTTGACTTAACATTGTGTCATATATCACATTTTTCACTCATTTTTATTTTTGTCATGCATAATGAATTTTGAGTACTTATTCCTGCCCTTTAGTTGAACATTGACCATATAAGTACCCCCACAGTTGAAATAACTAAGGCTCCTTTATTATTATCAGCCTGTCTCATAGAAGAATATCTGATGGTGCCTTCACGACTTTAAGACTTCTCCTCCATGGCCAACCCCATTTTGGTGGGAAAGGCTTGGATGATTGATGTTTGTAGAACCTTAATATAGTCCTTATAGAGTGATGTGCTTGTGCAACTTTGTTTTGGGCATTTATTATTATTCATGCATGCACAATTAGCAGCAACAAAAATGGTCCTATCTGGTGGTAAAAAAATTGTTCATTATGCTAATTGATATTTCATTTGCCTTCTGTGGTATTAACTGCATCTGTAATCTGAATGACTTTAAAATTGGTAATCTTTTATGCAATAATTTTGGTCATTCATTTTCTAGGAATGTGCTCTTATTTTCCATTTATTTTTTGTTATAACAGGTTTTTCTTTCTAGATGATCTGACAGGCTTTGAAATTACTTATCTTTTGGAGGTTAGTTAAGACTCCCTTGCTTTAATACATTCTCGTCCGTTATTGTGCCAGTTGAATGACTAGTTCAATACTTTGATACAATTGAACCTCTACTTAGTAGTTAATTTTAATGGGCGATACATGCACCCTGACCTTTTTTTGGCACGTATACACTGTCTCTTTATGGTTTGTTCGTATGGCTTAAATATTTAAACTGTGTAGTTGAAACATAAAATACACATGCACACATACATGAAATACAAAAGTATAGGGGCTCCAACTAGCACTCAGTATTTGCTAGGGTTAAGCCCATAAATGGATGGGGCCCATCCATGATCAATTCTAGTTAGGCCTGGTCCAGATCAATTATGAAAATCTGTGGATCAGGTTTGTATCTGAAAAATGATCCATTTATGAATTGACTAGGGATTATCACTTTTTTCCTATTCAACTATGCTGAATGAACACATGCACTGACCAGGTCTAAAACTAGTCAAACATTCGGTGACCCAACTCAACCTTGCTTGGCTCATTGGCTCAACCCAAAAACCCATGACTTTGAAATCAATCACCTAGTTGCCATATATGGGTTTGTATGTTTGTTAAAGTGTTTTTTTTTTCTTTCGAGGAACAAGTTTACTGATTCATATGTCGAAGGTTCAATTATTGTCGAATTGCATCCTTGTTAGTTATACCCATTTTAGTTATCTCCCTTTGTACTTCATATCATTACTAGTTTTCCTCCTAGACATCAAATGATCTTTGTTTCTTGCATTGGACCAAATACTGTACTAAATCTGACCATTTTTGTTGTTGGGTTGGACTTGGACCATGTTTGTCTTGGTCTGGCCTAAATGATCTAGTGGATCCAAAAAATTTTTGTTGGAGCCAACTCATCCTGACCCAATAAGCCTACTGTTTGGGTTTGAGCCCAAGCATGATGCTAACCTGACATGGCCTAGTTGCAGTCCTAGTTAGGGGGTTCAAATCTACTCATAGGGCCTCTAACTTGGAGTTGGTATCTGCCGGAGTATCATTTATTCTGCTTAGAGTTCAATCACTTCTTGGTGTTTGATGAAAAGTCTAGGGTCCCTGTTTTCTGTGAATGCTTGTACGAATGTCAGGTCCTTCCCATTTCTGAGAATTTCTTTTCATAGATTTGTACCTAAATGTCTTACTAATACACTTCTTGTGTCCACCATGAGTTCTTGAGGATAAATGAGAGGGGCCAGGAGGATATTTTATTTTTAGCTAATAATTTTTTTAAGGAACAGATCCATTTCTTTTTTCTATCACACTCTTGAATCTGTCTTATTGGGGAATAATTGATACAGCTGATTAACAAAGATTCCTTTATTGTATTATAATTGCTATATGGAATGTTGAATGCTGATATTTGGTATTTAAAATTTCAAGGAACATTTGAGATTAAAGAGTAAACTATTGAGCATTATGTGAAGCTTTAGCCACATTGGCCTGATTCTTTTTTTTTTTTGTTTTTTCCCTTTTCAATGAGAATATCTTGGATTTGATTTTTCTCTCCAAATACGTCAGATTTTGTTTTGAGTATTAATCATACTTTGAGAAGTTTTTATTTTGTTAACCTTTTTTTTATAATCTGTGTAACCTATTCACATTGTAGGTTAAACAATGACATCATAAACAGATCGCAGTTTAAATGTTTATTTGTTGCCAATAGCACAATATGAAAAAAAATAACATTAGTTACTAAATTATTATGATCAATTGATGGCTGGATTAATTGCACTTTAAGAAGTAGCCAGTTGATAGAATGAACTTGCATCTAGGACTTGCAAGTAACCTTTATGCTCCAATACCTTTTGCTTTTTTCCAATTTATCGGTTTTCATAATTCCTGTTGCTTCATATTAACAATTTGTGCTCCATTAGTGTATCTAACTAGTCTTAATGCATCATTTACTTTTCCTTTGTACTGTTGAAGCCTTCACTTAGCTTAGCAAAATTTTGCTTACAAAATTGCTGTTATCCAATGCTTGTACTTTATTAAAATTGCTTCTTGACTGACCAGTTCATTGTCATAATGCAGTTGCCAGAGCCCTTCAGTTTCATTTTCACATGGTTTGCGGCTTTGCCTCTTATATTTTGGTTATCCCAGTTACTCACCAATGCCATTGTGAAAGATTTTTTGATCTTAAAGGTGAATCTCCTATTAATATTGTGCTTCTTAGTTTACAATTTTTAAAGTTTTGAAATGCCATTTTTTAATAGAGGTGCAATCTAATAGATACTTTGTATACCCAGGGTCCCTGTCCAAACTGTGGCACAGAAAACAATTCCTTCTTTGGAACTATACTGACCATACCTAGTAGCAGTACTACAAATACTGTCAAATGCTCAAAGTATGTTTTTCAAGCTTGATAATTCCTTCTGTCAAGATTTTTCATCAAGCAAGAATTCCTTTTGTCAAGTCTCTAAATTATTGGACATTCATGTTGATTTCCTTGTTCGGAATGCTGACATTGCTATATTTGTCAGTTGTGGCACTACATTGATATATGATTCAACAGCACGCTTAATTACACTTCCTGAACCAACTGAAGCATAAGCCCTGGTAAGATATGAGCTTTCTTATACTGTGGAGTGTATCGTCAAGACTTGGAATATGGTAGCTATAAAGTGTGCTACTTAGGTTAGATGGAAATTGTCATGTTTGATGCTTCAACTTTTTGTGAGATGTATTAAATATTCTGTGTGGAAAATTTAATCTTGAGGAGAGAACTTGTGGTTGGATGGAGATTGTCAAGCTTGTTGCTTCTCCTTTCATAAGGTGAATTAAATGTTTTGTAGGAAATTTTTCCAGATGAGAGACAACCTGATGCATTTTTTATTATCTCGTGAACTGCAAACATTTGAAACATTACTTACTAAATTCAAGCTTTGAGTTCTTTTTTTTTTTTTTTTTTTAATTTCATTTGTATCTTACTTATTTTGTCGAGTTATTTAAAATTCTTGAGCTTTAAATTTGTTACTAAACGATGAAACTATCCTTTGCATCTCATAACCTGTCTTTCATGAGAACATGATGAACCATCGTAATTGTCACTAATGTTCATATTTTTGTTGATTTTGATGATCATTCTTGCCACTTCTATACTGAACACAGTTTATCTTGTCTCCCATCAGCCGGATGTTGCAAGTATGAAGATGATTTTTACCAAAAAACAATGCTTCCTGCTGGTAACAATCTGCAACTTGTCCACATCTGAACTCACAGTTGTATCTTATACCATCTACAAATTATCATTTCGCACTTTGCCAAGAATTTTGCAGAATTTTAAGCCTCTTTATGATCTTCTGTGGTTGTTGACCACCAGACCTCAACCAAGTAGTGGGTTTGTCCTTATGCATTCTTCTTTTTCATTTATGCTTTCAAGTGCTACATTCTTCTGTTATGCAATTTTTTTTTCAAAATCGTTACCATAACTTTCATTTGGGATGGGATGACCATTTCCCTCCTCGTTCTGAGCCTTATAGACAAACCGGTGACCCAATATTTACTAGATTCTCCTCCAAGGTTTGTTGTACGTGACCATATCATAAAAATCTGGTTCTTCACTTTATCCTTAACTGGTATTAACTCCTTTACTCCTGTCTGCATGTTTCTTTTTGTTTCCTAACATAGTCATAAATTGACCTCATCATTCTTGTATGAATAGTAAACTATGCATCTGAACCCATGTGAGTGCATAACATTCTGATCCATATGGCATAACAAACCTTGGTGTTGACTTACAAATTTTTCTCTTTTTATAGGCATTTGGAGATCACATATTAGAGTAGTATACATGCGCATGTTATTAATGCACTAATTTTGTTAATATTTTTTTCTTCCTGCGAACCAGAATATGAGCGTCAAACAAGTAGGTCAAGAGGGTCAAATAGAGTTTTTAAGGGGATTAGAGTTAATAGGTGGTCACTGAATTGGTGTGAGTCAATATGTCTAATTGTAGGATGAGTTGACCATCAATGATCTGCTTGTCAGCCAGGTTAACCCCATGCTCCATACTTTGACTTGCTACTAGATTCATCATCATCCTGCTTCAGCAAAGACAATTCCAATTGGTTACAGTGACCTAAAGCTACTCCTTAAGTGTTTGAACTGGCCTAAAGGTACTGCTTAAGTGTTTGAATGGTATTTCAGTTCTCTACAGATGAAGGTAGTATTTTTGAGGTGCGCAGCTTGTCCATCATTTGAAACTAATACTACTTTGTAAAAGTGGTAATCTCATTTTAAGAATGATTCAAGATATCTCAAATCTTATGTCCAAGGCTTAGAGTTTCCAAAATTTTGAATATTGTTATATTTGTGCCATTCTCACAACTTTGCCATTTATTGTTCAGTTAAATGGAAAAAAAACAATAAAGTAGAAATTGAAGAAAATCACAGTCATTAAAGTACTACTATATATATCAGAGCAAAAAAAAAGAAAAGAAAAGAAAAGAAAAGAAAAGAAACAGAAAGTAATTTAAGACATATCAGAAAGACAATCCATTCCAGGTTTCATGGTCTGAATATGTAAATTTTTTTAATATAAGCGGCCCTTCGTCTTACCCTCCCAAATATGCTGTTACTGGTTTTTCTCTGCAACACACTAGTGAAGAATTACTGGAAGTATATATTGCATGTTTGAATATGTCCAAAGGTAGGAAAATCAATAAAGAAAGTTCATTGACTGCAAAAAAAATCCTACACGCTATAATGGAAATGTTGACCATGGACGTGCTTATTGTGCAGTTTCATGAAAAAAGGAGCCTGCAGCTAAGCAATGCGCACTTACTGATAGTTCAGACTCCATGTGCTGCTGCATTCTGCCTATGGACTTGTAAAGACATTGGTTTGAACTGTCATGTCCATACATTATTCAAGAAAAGCTTCCTTACAATTGAAGTTTGCATATTTGTGTACATCTACAATTACCATTTGCTGTTCTTTGTAGTTGTTTCTGCATGCAACACAGAACTCAGCCAAAATGATCGAAGACTACCTATATAATTCTCCTTGTATATATAAAAGCTTCACTTTTTGCTATCAAGTCACTATGAAAGTGCACCCAATATATACTTTACTATTACCATCTGATTACTTCAATTGATGACACCACCATCATTGTATTATACCAGTAAGGTTGGATGTTATAATAAAACATGTTCATTTGCTAGATCCAGTCCTAATTGGATATTCTTTAGATGTTGAGTTTAACATGAGTGCTACTTGCCTCCAATTTAATTTTGAGGTGCTAAATTATCATGCCAAACTTCATGTCATAATATGGGCAATACTTTTGCATGTCAGCGGTGCTTATTGTTGTGTGGAGGGGACTAGTCTATTTTGGTAAAGTGTAGCTGATTAACTTAATTTTTTGTGCATGTGTAGAGTTTACTTGAACTTATATACAGGTTAGTTTATAGATAACAACTCTCTTTTCCTGTATTTCAAAATATATAAAATATAAATGCCATATGAAAATCCCAGAACATTTTAACTTTGGTAAGAAAGACAAACAGTGATCTTACATTAAGCGACTTTGAAATTCAGGAACATTTCGTTCTCTGTAGGCTTTAGTTATTATAGTTGTATGTACCAAGTCATCCACTTGATCGCAAGTATGGGAAATGTTACAATCATTCGCATCAGATTGGCTTTCCTTTTCCCCTCTTTGTGATGTTAGATTGTTAGGTTTATTATATGAATTGTAGACTTCTGAAAAAAAGGTATGTGTATATCTTCATACGTTGATGGCACCATTTCTCTGTGGTGCAATTGTCAACGTATCCCATCTTTTTAAATTTTTTTGATGCAGATGCATCCACTCTTTACTGTTGCATTTTGGGGCACTATCTTACCTTGAGCGCCCCTTACCACTGTGCCTCTGCCAGCATGTTCTTCATTACCAGATCTCCACTAACACCTTGCATTGGATGCTCTACCTTTGTTGCTTCGATCTTTGCACTTGCTGTAATATTCAGCAAAGCACCAGTTGCTGAGGTAAAATGGATTTAGCTCAAGTCAGAATATGAGTATGTTATGAAGGTTGTTGACCTTTTTTTGTGTTGGTCGCAATGAAAGGTTGCAGGCTTTTGGGGTTTTTCGCTGCTGGGGGTGGGGGCCGGGGGAGGGATTTTTGGGAAGCATGACCATGCTTAAACAAGAAAACAAGGGAAATCCAGTTGCAACTACTTGCTGTCCAAGGAATGCTCCATTGACGTTTTATCCACTGACTGAAAGTAGGTGAGAACTACCAGATGCCCAGAGCCATGGCATCCTTGCATTGGCATTGACACTGCGTTAACTGGTTCCCCTCAAAAAAGATATTGCACCAAGGTTTTGTAGATATTATAGTTATTTCTCGAGAACCTGCTCTATGATCTATTAGCTCATTGGCATGCCAGATCAATCAAATCAATCACAAGTACTAGAGAAGACAGGTTCCAGTTTGCCTTGGTGAAAGAATTTAAAATTTCTAACAGGATGAGAATATCAGAGAGAAATAGGAGAAGGAATTAATAACACCTAGGTATTTTTTTTACCAAAAAAAGTAACTCATAGTTATAAAAACCGATAGAAATTTGATTCCATAAAAGATCATAAATAACTGAGACAATTATTTCTCCAGGTTGGAGTGGTTGTCACAGTAGAGAAAAGAATCACAAAATGAAATCCAAGGAACTCTTGTCACAGTTACAAGCAGTGGTCGGTTAGAAGTTGCATGAGAGATCGTGGGTTTAACCCGCTCTTCTGAGCTTGATAAATGTTTTGAGCCATCCTCTGTCTACTCTTCTAAAAATCGATTTTCATTTTGAAACTGCTTGTTTTTTTTTTGGTAACATTTTTAAACTGCTTGTTGTAACTCTTATTTTGCCAATCACGTGCTCAATAACTTCCTTGCTCAATGCTAGTGTTCGATGGATTCCTCTGTATGATCTGATCGACCTAGATTCATACGACTAATAAGTCGACACAGTGATGTAGCTGCTATATGCCATGTCACCAAATAAATTTCGGGATAAACAATCTCATGTACCTGAAAGCCCTGTATGTTTCATGTGATTCACAGCATAACAAGTTTCAGCTACATGAACGGCTAATTTAACATAACTGCCTTAATGATTCATCCATCAGCTTGGTCATAAGAGGTTCTAGATTTGAGTTTTGGACTGCATCATCCAAGTTTTGAACATGGATAATCATGGTACGGTTGATCTCCCGCCTTCTCTCTGACTGCTCGCGATTCTTTATGCATCTATCTAATTGACGAGCTCCCTCTTATAAATATTAAATCAATTAAAAACTTATCAGAATCAACATCATAGTCGTTCATGGTATCTTGCAAATGTATAGGACGTGCCAAATCTCTACATCAAAGTTTTTTCTTTTCCAGAAAACCAATTAAAGAACCATAGGCATGCGAAGCTTGCGCGGTCTTTTTTTGATGATGATAAAGGAGGTAAATGCCATCAAAATTTATTGATAAAAAAGGTTTACATAATAAAATAATAATAATAAAATATATATATATACAGGAATTAGAACATTTTAGGAGGGGTTACAAAGAGTTATAATATAGACAAGTTCTATCCCTGAGTTTTCTGCTGTACCATTTCCGAAGCTGGCGCGGTCGAAACGTTGTCCAAGGAGGAGAAGAGCCGGTACCTTTAATGAGAAATTCCGCGTGCCCTTCCATATGCACCTCCCTCTCAAGTTGTGCGCAAGGTTGCAGATAGAAAGAAATCAGAGAGAGCAACTCCTCCTCCCCTTCGCTTCCCTCCCTCCCAGATGGCTTCCCAACTCCCTCCCTCTTTCCTTCCTGAAATCGGCCCCGACGGGATCGCCAGAGAAAATCCCGTCATCGCCTACACCGAGAAGGTTTTTTACTCTCCTCTTCCCCTCCTCTCTTTCTTCTTTAGCCTAAATTTCACCAATTTCCTTCGTTTCACCAGCTCATCGAGGAAGAGCATATCCAGCTCAAGAGGTACGCCACCAAAGCCCATCCATTCCCTTCTTCCTCCTATCATATCAGATCTGCCTCGTTATTTCCTTTAAATTTTTTGTTACCCAAATTCGGGGCGTGAATTGCGTGCCGCTTTCTATCCAATTCTTTCTTTCTTTTACTCTCCTCGTAGTAGTGCTGTATGATGGAAATGGCGAGGTGTGCTTCGACGTATTTGGATGCTATGCACTGTACTGCAAGCAAAGACCAGGCCATGTTCCTGTGACAAGTAACGACGCTGAAGTTCCTCTTCTTTTGGTCCGGGTAGTTCAAATTCAATCAGACCGACTTCCTGAGAATGCTTGTTGCTTGAAAATGCGCTAGTGCGCTGGCAGTTTAATCTTTTCTTTGACATGGGTGTATGCCATGTATTAGTTTTTAGGTGAGGAAAAGGTGGGACATGGAGACAAAGCATGTCCCGTTGTCAAGGGTAGAGAATTTTCTAGTTTATTTTGTTGTTCAGTCTGGTATTGATTTGGCAGATGTCAAATTTATGCCTTTTTTGCTGCATTGTGGTTTAATTCCTATTTCCATCTTCCTGAAGGTTGATTTTAACTGAGCATGAAAAAGAAAAAGAAAAGGAAAATGTAGATAGATTTGCTATCATTGTATATAAATAGCACTTTTGAAGCTATCTCACAAATCAAAATCTAGAAATGAAAATTTATGTTCGATCTTTGATATAGGAAATCTGATACAAGAGCCAATTTTTTTAAAAGACGGATGCATAGTTTAAGGCATCTAAACTCTTAATGGAGCAACCACAAGCTTTGAGACATGACATGCTAACTGCATGGACTGCCCGTTAAACCAGAATTGCTTAAGAAATAATAAGAGTCATGTAAATAAAGCAAATTGTATTGGTATTCTATTAATAGCTGATTGTTATAATAAATCTAGCCAGCATCTAAAACTGCAGACTTTAAATGCATAAAACTATCAAACAAATATTTGGCAAAAATGCATTGCTTTCATTCAATACCTGTGTTCTAGTGTTTATTGAGAAATTACGAAAAAGGTTATCCGAGCTTTTCAGTTATTTTCACGCACAAAATCTTAATGCAACTTCAATTTTTGTTTTTTTTTTTTTTTCAAAAAAAAACTTATCCTTTGCCTACTATTGATGCTTGAAATATTCAAAGTGTAAGTTTCATGCCTTCATAGAATTAACTAAGGTGCAGGGTGAATTGCATCTTGTGCAAGCCTTATTTAATTCAGATACTTCAATTAGGAAGCCTAAGCGAGGAACCCAAAGGCATTTGTTCCTTACTTTGAGGCTTGAGGTGTAGTCAGTTATAAAACGTTTGGGAACAGTGAAAATCATTGCTATCATAGTGAGATCAAATTGATACCTAGTACAAGGGGTGTACCTAGTGTCAGTACCACCAACTAACCTGTAATGACCTTATATTAGCATAGTACTGATAAAGGTACCAAAATTGATACTGCAAACCACCGATAAAGGTACCAAAATCGATACTCCAAACCATGTATCATACAATATCATATGATATGCACTTAAGTTTAGATCCTTACCATGTTACTAGCTTTAGGACATACAACTTCCTCATGGTGCATTTGGTCGAGTTGCTGTTCTTTGTATTCAGTTTTAGAAAACAGAGAAATTATGATATTGGTAAACCTACCTCCTATTCTTCATTTTAAGAAAATATATTCAAAATTTTCAAAATTATCAACAACAGAAAACTTCTACTTGCAACAACTTCTATTTTATGTTTTGTTTTGGAGATATTGTCACTACCATTTTCGCCACCAACATTGTCATTGCTATAACCATTTTCACCAGTCACCACTACTGTTACCGTTGCTATATCCACCATTATCATCATCATCAAACCTGGTTTTCTGTTTCTTGTTTCTAAAAATTTGAAACTTTTGTAAATACTACAAAACTTTCTTTTCCAATAAACTTGAAATGGAAAAGGATTTCTTTCTTCTTTTTAAGACATAAGAAAAGCTGTTAGCATGGTATTTCATACCGGTTCGAAAAGGTCGGTACATTCTATACCATACCGTACCGTGGAGAATCAGTCTGGTTCAGGTCGATTTTTTGGAATACACCCCAAACCACACCGTATCGATCGATTCGATATAGTTCAAGGTCGAACCGCCCGAAATCGGACGGTTTGGATCGGTTCAGTACGGTTCAGGGCCGATTCGGTCCGATTTAGCCCAATTTTCTCTTTATCTTTTTTTTTAATGCGGTTAGATAGGATTTTTTTGATTTTTTTTATCATCAGTATGGTATGGTACCATACGATACCGTACCGTACCGATCAAAAATCGATACGGATCTCGGTATCGATTCCTGAAACCTTGACTGTTAGGGTTGTGGGCTGGCCTTGGTGTAATGGTAATGTTGCTCCATTGTGATCTAGGTGTCATAAGTTCAAAATACATAAACAGCCTCATAGGGGTAAGGTTGCATACATCTGACCCTCTCCAAACTCCGTAGTGGAGGGAGCCTCGTGCATTGGATGCTCGTTTTAGGAAAAGCTGTTAGGGTCCCTTAATGGGCAGTGAATCAGTCCCCAATGAATCAATAACATCTCGTGACTCTTACTTCAGTCTAGCTAACTACTACTTGCTGCACCTGACAAAATTTGGGAGTCCAGCTGCATCTTATCACTTGCATGTGCCTCATATTAGCACAATGCTGGCGTAACATATTTCAAGATGTTAGGCTTCTTGCTGTATAATGTTTGCACTGGCCCCGTAAACTTTGTTTTCTCCGGTGTAAAAGTTGGGGCTGAGGTGTGATTGTAATTTGAAGTTGTGCCAAGATAATGATGAAAATATGGATGCATCTTGTTGGAGTGGTTCCTCAAGTCTCATCTATTTTGTGTTGGTTAGATCATGTAATGTTTATGTTGTACTAGATATGGTTCATGTAGCAGATGTTGAGTATAAAAGCTTCAAAATTACTTTCCCTACTCCATGATTAGGGGTGCACCACGAAAATCAGTCATTTTTCCTTTCAACTTCTTTTTCCACAACTCCTGTTTATTTTCTAAATAAGTTTTGGAATATAAGCTTGATATCCAAAAAGCAATTAAGCAATTTCCATATAATCACCAAAGTGATGGGATTTACAATTTGTAGTAAATCTTTTGTATAATTCTGTTTATTGCATGATAAAGTAGGCTACATAAGAGTTTTGTCCTAGTTGGAAAGGTCGATGTGGATAATATAATCCTTGCTTGGGTTGCAATCTTCATTTCCTATTTTTGCAGTAATGCAGCAAAGAACAAATATAACATTGATTTGTTTTTCCTTTACTAGTGTGAACTTCAACATGGTGAGACCAATGACCCATCACTATATCTTTACATTACATCAAGTTTTTCACACAGGCTAGCTATATTACCAAAGTTAAGGAAGATTGGAGGTCCAGCTACCTAATTGTTCTTGAAATAATGTTTTCTCAACTGGTTGCCAATGTTTAGAAGGCAAAGGCAAAAGACAAAACATTTGGACTTTTGTTGACTCCAGACTTCATCAGTTTTCTATTTTGCTGAGGTAGTTTAGAAATTAAAAGGAATGTAGAACAGTAAAAGAAATAAAGGACATAGATGCTTAATTGGATTTAGTTATTTTTACCAAACACTTGTATTGACAGAAAATTGAACGACTAAGTAGAGACTTTTTAGGATTCCCCTTGCATCTTTATGTCAAAAGGGAGTAAAGCTTTAAATGGTCTATGAATGTCAAAGTTCTTACTAAATTTGAAATGTTTTTACATGCTTAGAACATAGATATTTTCATGAGCATATAATTATACAATCATCACATATGAGAGAGATGCAATGATTTTCCTTCTTTCTCTTCTTTCATGTTCTCATCTGTTTTACTTACATGTTGCTTTGATTCATATCTGCGATAAAAGAAGTGTGACAACTCAGGATCTCACCCCAAAAGGCTAGCTGAAAAGTGTTATTTGGGTTCCTTAGCCCTATATAAGTACCCAAGATCATCTCAGCAAATAATCGATGTGAGATTGGATGCAACCCCGTACAAGTCCTCACATACTCTCTTTGTTTAAGCCCTGGTGTCCTCACTAGACTAAGGGTCAAACCCATGCATCCATTCATAAATATCAAGACCAGCTCGTGATCACTCTAATGAACATCTGCTGTAGTATCCCCTAGTATGTATGAATTATGGGTTGGGTCCGGTTTGTTACCATTTGCAACAGCCAGAACATCACACAGAAAGCTAACCAGAAGTTATTATTTGGAGTCCTTGGCCTATATAAGTACTCAAGGTCTTCCCAATGAATAACTGATGTTGGACTAAATACATATCCACAGGGGTCCTACAAGAAGGCAATGCTTTTATTCCTTTATTATTAGCTTCAAATTCTACACAAATTTGTCACGGACAAGCTGAACCATTATATGTATTAATGTTTGATTGGGGATGAAATTTCCTTAGCTCATAAAGTTGCTCTAGTGAACTTTTAACAAAGATTCATAAATGACTCAGATATATCCAAGAAAATTATTCCAAGATTCGTGATGTTGAATGTGAATTGGAGAATCTTACATTGGAGTTGAAACTGACAGCGGGGCCAAAGAAAGCAGGTAGGTCCACCATCTCATTTATCTTCATTTGTAGACACTTGACTCATTCATGTAGCATAGAATTTTTATCTAATTTAATTGTTCATCTCTTTCATCTTCCTTCTCATATAGTGGTGTATTTTCAGCACTCGAGCACTTGCGAAAGAAGATTGAACTACAAAGTGAAAGAATACATGTGGCTAAGCTCAAGGAAGACCAGCGAAGAAGGTTTGTTCTGCTAGCATTAGATTCTCATGTACCTTATCTGAAGTTTTCCTTGTTACATTTCTATTTTTCTTTTGTTTTATGTAGGCATTTTATTCACCTTTTTATGATTTATTTGTTATTGTTAAATGTTTTTCATCCATCAACTTCCTAACTTGCAATGCAGCTTAGTGTATGCCACTGTACTTTAGCCTGAGGGGCTGTATGTTTGAATGTATTGAGTATTGATTAGAGAATGCCTTATAGGAGAAAGTTAGTAGCATATTATTGTGATTGGATCATTTTTGAAATTTCCACTCTAAGAGGTCATTCATAAACCATAAAATGCAACCCTTACATGGTATTTACAAATTGCATATTGTCTATTCATTGTAATATGCTCTTTCAGTGGAGCATTTTCAGATTAGAAGCGTGTTATAAAATATATGTAAATTGATTTAAAATATGGAACACTTGGTCCATCATCGATAACACCATTTTTTTTTTTTGTCATCTTTATTGTATCTTGCTCCAATTACTAGTTGGAGCAATTTTCTTCATGCATCACCAAATCAATTGTTGTTTGTGATATCTTATAAGGGATGCCTAGAGATTAATTGCTTATGTTAGGACCCATTTAGGCATGTGCGTAGTCCCGCATCAATTGTTTCCTGAGGTGATCTTGGATACTTATACAATGTTAAGGAATCCAAATGACACTTTCTAGCTAAAATTTTTGGAGGGACGTCCTAAGCAAGGATTCAGATCCCAATGGGACGTCTTATGGGACATTGGCATGGGGGGGTCGGGATAGGGCATCCTCTAGCATCCCAACATCTCAATCGAGACATCTTGGGACATCCCCCGTCCCAAGAGTCTGGATGGGGGCGGGACGGTGATGCGTCCCGTTCCATGAAAAAAGCAGGACGGCCTCATCCCATGAGATTTAAAATCTTAGTTCTAGATTACAAATATATTAGAGGAGACCCAGCCTATGGCCGATGCAAATAGGGACACTACACTATGTCCTTTTTGGTTGACCATGGGTCAATTTGATATTTATGATTGAATTTGATTAAATTTGAACCCATAGCCTAGCAAGAATGCCAAGGCTTAAATGAGGGATATTAGAGGACTCATGCAGGTGTGTGTTTAGTCCCCACATTAGTTGTGTGCTAGGAAGATCCCAGATACTTATATTGGGCCAAAGAACCTAAATAACACCTTCTAGCTAGTTTTTTTAGGGAGGTCCTAGGGCATTACAGAGTCACTCTTATTAGAGCATTTTCATAAAGCACAATTTTATGAGGAAAATGGCAAATTTGAGCAAGGATTACGTGTTACTTGTTGTGCCTATTTTGGTCATGGGTTGTGTTGTAAAGCAGCATAACATAATATGTGCCATGCCATAGTTTTGTTAGTCACATGTCTGGCATGTGCCAGAGTTTGTAACAATAAAATTGAGACTGTCATGCAACAGAATTGAGTCCATACAAGTCAATATTGGTCAATGTTGTTGTGTGCATGCATTACCAAAACATAAATAGGTTAGCATAGATAGATACACAAGATACAGGGTACCTATCCTGAAGTGGTGCCCTAATCCTGTCCGAGACAGTATCGTTTTATGGCATGGACTAGTGCATGTTATTTCTATCCATGTGTTTGAGAAAGTGCCATAGATGATGACTGGTAGTGAACTAGGAATAAATTTCACTATTTGCTTTGTAGATTCTTACAGATATGACAACATTAGGAACGACATTGCTGGCTTATCCTAAAACATGATACTCATCTTTTGGGTGTATCTCTGCCTTCAGCCTTGGCTGCCTTTTGAGATCTTTAAAGGATAGATCCTCTTCTTGATTTATATGTCCATCATGTTAGATATGTGGAATGCTACTTTCTACTCTAGTTTTTGATTACTCAATTAGCAAGGAGCTTGTTTGAGAGAAAAATTTCACAACTATCTATGTGATTAAGATGGCAGAAGAAAACTTTGTCACTACCTCATTCTAATACTCCAGATTTCATCTCAACATCAAGTTGTTCAAATGAAATAAATTTTTGTAATGTTATGAACATACAAAATCTTTTGATTCATCTTTCAGGGTTAATTGCTGTAGTTTAATTAAGTTCACCATATTGTTTCTGTATAATAATTGACTTGTCAATTGCATGCAAAATACAATCTAAATCTTCTTCACTGAATAATCACTCCCTAATGCAAGGAACTTATATTAGTAGTGGAATCAAGCCAGGATAATCTTGAATCTGGTTGCAAATAGGTGATGAACTTTTGGATTTGTAGGGATTTCAGCACACTGAATTTTTATGACAACCAACTCAGCTATGAAGTAGTTGATTCCATGCCCAATAGCGATCTAAATTTGATTACCGGCTCTTATTTGTGCCACAAAAAAAAAAAAGTTTACCATTTCATTTTTGAGTAATCTCTTACTTTTATTTAAATTTTGGATCAAGGAAATTGAAAGAACAGTGAAATATTCAACATCTTGAAACATAGGGGATTTTGTTCTCATCTCAAATAAATTGGAAAGCATACGAGTCACCAGTGGCAACTGCCCTTTGTTCTCTTTCAAAGAAAGAACTAAAGGCACAAAATCTTTATACATCTTTGCATTCCTTCCCCTACCCCCTCTTACGACATTCACCCTACTCATAATAAACACCTAATGGGAGATTTTTCTGTTACTAAAAAAACATGGAGTTTCAAAAACAATTGAACTTCTGAAAATGGGGAGCTTGGTAAGAATAATATCATATCATGGCTCTAGGACACTCCAAATACTCAAACTCGGCCTAAGTCATCACTGAAATACAACGACACCTAACACAAACTTTTTATCAAAATTGGATTCAGAAACACGACTAAAACACTGCATAGTTAGGGGAAGCCCTAAACTTTCTGGTAGAATAATATTAATACCACTTGAAAGATACTTTAGAAATTCAATAAATAAGAGGATCTAATTTACACTCTTCAATATACCCTTGTGGCCTTGTCCATCTCTTTGTTTATTTTTCTCTTACGTTTTATCTTAAGTTCTACCTTTTGTATGATATGCTGCGAACTTTGTTTTTCTGGGGACCCTTCATTTCTTTCTTCTGCAAGTCCCAACACTTTGCATATTTGCTAGAAGTTGTTTAATTTTCATATTTCTGAGTTATGAAATAATCATCAATAGATACTGTATGCATAAAATTGGATATTTGGGAGGGAGGTTTTTTACCCCCTTTTCTTTTGCATTTCGTTTCAACAATTATGACCAATTCAATTATCTTTTAGAAAGATGAGAGTCTATGAAGTCTGTGGTTGATGTTTGTTGCATCTTTTCAACATTTTTGGTTCATTATTACCAACGTTTGGGTGATCATGGGAATAAAATGATTTTGGCATTCTAGGTGTGGGAAGCTGCATCTCAAGCTGTTAGGGATGAGGAGGAAACAAAGAAGAAGCTCTGTGATGATGTAAATCAGCTGGTATGTTTGTTTTCTTTTTGTTCTTTTGATTTTTTTTCTTCCTTTGGCCAGTATGGTGCTAATTTAGAATACTTTTCCTATTGCATATTGAATAGGTCCAAGAAAGCACGGCCACTCAACTTACAAGACTGGAGGAGTTAAAAAGGCGTCTTGCAGCTCTTAATCCTAGCAGGAGTTCCTCTGTTGTTTATGTAAGTAAATATTTAGTGTCTTCCACTGTAACATACTTTTCTTCCTACATCGATTACATTATATTAACTTATTTGGCTGATGCCTCTCTGTTCCTTCTGTTTTTTCACTCTATTTTTTTATTTTGTTTTGTCACTCTGTATATGAAGTTCTTTGGCCATCATGAATGGTGGAGAACTTGGAACAAAAGGATTATTCTTCTCAGATCATGTGTCACAAATTACAGAAATTATTGCAATTATTGTTGCACATAATTCTACTGCCACGCACTAGGTTATCAATTGGATGATCATGACTTATCTATGAATGGATCTTGTGGACTATCTTGGACACATGCAGCTCAGTTCTTAAATATGTTAAATGTACTCTGGTTTATGAGTGCTTAGTGTGGCTGTTTGTGTCTAAATGTGTTCTAGCATCTAAGAATTTCTTTTTGCAGACTTAAACTGTAGTGTCATCCTGTACCCATGTTCAAGTGTTGGGTTTGAGTATTTTGAATGAATCAAAGGGCCTGGGTAACATGTCTCTTATATAGGTATAATTTTGGTTAATAAAGCTACTCCAAAATTGATTTTCTGGTTATCATTTTCAAAGCCGATCAGCTGCTGAAACAGCTTCCATGTAGCCTTTTTGGGTCAAGAACTGCTAATGTCTATGAAAGCACTTTGTTTTGCAAATCACAAAAGAACATTCAGGTCTTTCTACTTGCCACATTCTAGTGTTTCCTTGTCAGTATCTGTATTTTTCTGTGATCCAGTGACTGTCTTACTGCTTGGATTTTTCTTGTTAGTAGGTGACTATAATGGCCGAATATTTTTGGTTAAAAGTAACAACATCTTGGAATGGAATAGTTTATTCTTTTATGGCATCTATATTTTCTTTCTTTTTTTTTTTTTTTTGACTTAATTAAAACATTTGCAACTTTATTTAGTTCACAAATAGCAAGGGTCCTGCTGTACTTGACCAATCACATTGTGCACATAGGGTGGCATGAAATCTCAGCTTTACAATTTGTTTCCAGTAAATGGGTAATTTTGCCTGTTGTTGTATCTAATCTACATCACAGTGAACATTGAAGTATGAAGTATTTGTGTATGCATGTATTGAGTTTTAGAAGTGAGTTTTATTTATGCTTATTGCAGGGTGCTAAGTCTGTGCAACAGACTGATATCAATGTCACAGCTTCACAGCCTGCCCAGCTTCAACCAGCAGAATCAAGTGGCAACGTGCCTGAAAATACACTAACAGGAGGAAACAATAGTGGTCAGGCAGCCGTAGATGGGCAAAACCAACACCTGTTGAAGTAAAAGAAAGAAAAGAATCCCAAATTTGGGAAGAGGGAAGGGCAGCATGATCCTGCCCAAGGAAGAGGACTTCACACTCTGGATGGACGGGGCTGGATTTGATGTTGGTAATGGTACAAGATCGTAGGGTAATTTCAGATTCCCCTATGGCAGCATTAAATGGGTTGATAAAGGATGGGACTTGGACATTTCTAGAGGCATCCTAATGGGGGCTACTTGATTGGACGTAAGCATTTCTGGAGGCATCATTCATTCTTGTTGTTTTCAGTTATCAACGTCATTTTTTTTCCTTTCTCAGCTCATTTGCTGTTTTTAGTGATGATGATTAGAAATATATTACTCAGCATGCCTGGCAGATCGTGGACTTTCTTTAACGGCATGCTCTTCCATCCAAACTGAATCTGTATAAAGAGAAGGAAAAAAGGGTTTACCCATGAAAGTCTGGGTGTATCCTAGACTCTAGTTGCATGCTGGTAACTTCCCATGGCAATGGAGCATTTTATGAATTTGATTATGGAGTGAAAGGGATTAAGTGATTCCATGGATGTGCTAATGGCTCTTACCACACCATCATTTCAAGGAGTTTTCATCCTCTCTCAAGATTTCAAGCGGATGTGTTTATGGATTGTCAACTGTCAAGGACCACCACCATTTGTTTCACTTTATTCGTTCCCTGTAACTTGAGAGCAACATATCTGTCTAGATTGGCAATAAAAGGAGGATGGATGAGACAACCTTAAGTCATCCATGGTGACAAATCCAAAGTTATGTCAACTCTTTGTCGTTCTGTAATAGAGACTTAACAAACTTTGTTTCTTCTCTTTCTTTTCTGTGTGGTAGCGAATGGACGATTTTCATATAAATCTATTTGTCATCCAATAAACTAATGTCAGATCAGATGTATGTTGCTTCATTTGAATGCCTTGAAGAGAACAAATTTGCTGGACATTCCATTGTTTGGAAGTGAAAAGACTCATATGTCTTATTTTGGATTGCACTAAAGTCTATACATTCAGCAGAATTTTCCAGGTTCAAGCCTTGAAAAATGACATCTTTAGGGGAAAATTATCTAAAGTAAATATCTATAATTTTTCAGAATCTTTGCTCCTTTGAGCCTATGCGCTTGAGTCGTCAACAGTTCTGCATTAGTTTGTTGGAACCTATGATTGTATGCAGTCAAAGAAAATATATTTCTGGTGAGACGGATTGATATGTCATCTTCATACTGGGGAGTAGGCCAAGAAAAGTGCTCTCGGGAGTGAGACAAACAATCCCCACAATTAGCTCGGTAACTTAAAATTTTCTAGCATGGTTCCCCGTTGGGCAGAGCGAAAAATTTGGATGATCTCCATCTGCTTTTCATCCTGTTGAACTTCTGATGTCTTTACTATAATTCACAGGGAAATTGGACAGTGATGAGAAAATATATGGTTGAGGCTTAACATCACTATGCCTTCCACCCCAATCTCTCCTGCAATGCAAACACAAAGACCGGGCCATCCTGGCCGATCGGTACGCATAGCATTGCGTTTTTCCTTTGAGGATAGTGACAAATTTTGTCATTGGCTTCATGCCACGCAAAGGTGAAATGAGAGATTATATTAACATAGTGACAAATGAGGATCACAGCTCCAGGGGATGTAGCTGGGCGATATATTTTACACATTTTGAAGCATATGGTTGGGGCATCGATCCGCAATGATTACAGTCGACAAGATCAAGAATAAAGTCATTGGATTCGAATAAATAAACTAGTAATTAGTTGCATAATATAGCTTCCGATCCAAATTCTCAGTACAGCTCTCTTGCCATCCTCTGGTCTAAATAATGATTTAGTGCATCTCATGTTCGCCGAGTGCGATCGCCATGATTCGCAGCTAGAAGGATATGGACCGTTCAGAAAATTTAATTGGTGTTATAGAATCAGTTGGTAGTTATTTTAACCACAACAGATCTCCAATGAACACTTTAGAAGCATTAATCACAAAAGCTATGTAACTTTTATGCTTTCTTTTTTTTTTTTTAATTTTTTTTTTTTTTCTGGTCTACTTGTCTTTCCAATACAAAAGTAGTGTGTCTCCATGATTGAGTGGGTTTTCCTTGCCAACATGCAACATGATCTGACCAACCTCAACCTCTCGTGCATGGCCCACTTGTTTTTCAGCTACAGCCGCACCATAAGTGGGAGAGTGTGGTTCAGGTGACATGTAGGTCAAGGAATCCTGTACTCCTGTTCATGAGGTATGCCTCTTTTCCATTAAATAATGCGGTACCACGTGAAGCAAAGATGGAACTCCTGTTCCTGGTGGGGCTGATATATGGAGCAATGCAGAGAGAGGCCTATCTTTAGTGATTGATGCACTATCTTGCATTCTCTCGGATAAACATTGGAGCACATCCTGCATTACATCATCATCCACCCTATAGAAATTGGCTGTTGGAAATCGAAATAGTTTGGCATTATTTCATACACGAATCACAAAGGGATGCCTAGGTCCCACACAAGTGTGCACCACACCAATCATAGCTGCTGGTTTCTATTGCGGTGCATCGAGATGAGCGTATGATAAATAAAATCCATCGGAATGAGCTGCATGTAATTCAATTTCCCAACAAACATTCACCCATATTGGACGTGTCATCTCATATTTCCTTGATTTTTGGAATCTCACCATCCATGTCATATGTGATTTCCAGCAGAGCATCACCTTTTTATCAAGGGAACACCAGATCACCCCTCATATCAGGCCAGGGATTGCCAGATTAGCAGGCACCTTCTTTTTCCCTGCTCCCTTTGCATCGTTGTTCATGGAGTTTTTGACTAGGAAAACGCAATGCCATATGCGGCCACTTATGTGCAAGGGCTTATGCGCTGATGGGATCTTGCATGATTGGTCATGCCTCTCAGGTTTCACACAAAAGAAGATATTGCGTGTAGCTAGTTGCATCCTACCATGTAAGCATAAGCTCATGCACACAAGTGGTTGGGCATGGGTATACGAGTAATCTTTCAATAATTTTAACCAAAAAAATCATTCAATAATACATATATGTATGTATGCACACATGTATATATATATATATATATATATGTTATATATTGCTCCAAAATTATAGAGAGATCAAGGGGTTTTCTGCAAAATTATATATATATATTTTTTCCTTGTTTATCTCCCGTGACAGCTTAGAATTCCTCTTCGGATGAACCTCTATTTAAAGGGTGCGCGGTGGTTCCTGGTGTTCTTGCGCGGCTTGTTCTTGGCTTTCTCCCGCTGGTGTTCTTCCTGGCGTTCTTCCGCTGGTGTTCTGTTGTGTTCTCCCTGGTGTGTCGTCTCTCTTTCTTCTTGAGTTCCTGGTGGATGAAGCTTTTGGTTGGTGTTCTACCTTTCTTCTTCCTTCTCGGTTTCACGGATGCCCTGTGCTGATGACCGAATGTTCGGTTGGTAAGGAGGTATTCATCTTGATTTTTTGCAGGATTGAGAAAGGTATCTTCGCCTCAGGTATTCTCTTACCTTTGATCTATTGCCGAGGCTGAGATTGGTAGATCCGATTGGATCTTTGTTGCCTTCTATTCGATACTCTGTTGCCTTCTTGTTGATTTCGATTTTGGGTATTTTATACCTCATATTGTACCTATTTTTCGGACGGATTTATAGTGGATTGCTCCTCCTCCCTGTGGATGTAGGCCCCTTGTGCCGAACCACGTAAATCTTGGTTTTTTGTCTTTGTTTATTTATGCCTGCAATGTGTTTGGCGAATTGTCTCAAAGAGATTAGACATTAGATCAAAAGCCTAGGTCGATCCTATCCGGTGCGCGTGATCTCAACAATTGGTATCAGAGCACTTGGATGGCTGGTGACAAGAAACAAAATTTTTCAATGGCTAATGATCCGCGTCTGTCTCTCACTCCACCACCATCAGGCATGAAGTGGCCGTCTTTGATGGCACGGGAGACTTTTCACTATGGAAGGTAAGGATGAAATATTTGTTGGTTAAAGAAGGTGTAGCAAAAGCCCTTAAGGGTATGGATTCAATCCCGGGAGATAATGAGGCTGCTAAAGAAGAAATTAACGAGAGAGCCCTAGGAACCTTGTTTTCAGGTTTAAGTGATAAAGTCCTACGCAATGTTGTGGAACTAGATACAGCCAAAAGTGTATGAAAAAAACTAGACAGTTTATATATGGCAAAATCCCTGACTAATAGATTATATTTGAGGAGAAAATTACACACATTTCGCATGACAGAAGGAACTTCACTTAAGGATCACTTGGATGAGTATAATAAGCTCCTGCTTGATCTAGTAAATGTTGGTGTCGATGTAGATGAAGAAGATAAGGCTTTGATTCTAATTTACTCTTTGCCTAAGTCTTTGAGCATATTACCACTACCATGCTTTATGGAAGAGAAACAATAAGTCTTGAAGAAGTAGAAGCTACCTTGTTATCCAATGAACTTAGATTAAAAGTACAGCTTCAGCATCAGGCTCAGACTCCAGCTCAAGGTCTTACTGTTAGAGGTAGAGATGAACAGAAAAAGGAGGACAGGGTAGAAGTAAGTCCAAAAATAGATCAAAGTCTAGCCCAAAAGATCAGGTATTTGTCACTATTGCAAAAAGCCAGGCCACTGAAAATCTGAATGTAGACTTCTACAATCTAAAAGGGAGAAGGAACAAAAAGATAAAGGAACAATCTCTGATACAGCATCAATTGCAGTTTCTTCAGGAAGTCATAGCAGTATACCAGATGATGCAGTGTTTACAGCTGCCTGCAGTGTTAGTCATGCTGACACTTGGATCGTGGATTCTGGAGCATCCTTCCACATGACACCTCACAAGGAATGGTTCTCTTCCTTTAGATCTTGTGAAGGTGGTACTGTTCTTCTTGGAGATGATGGTATCTGTAATATAGAAGGTATTGGAACGATACAAATTAAATCTAATTCAAATACCGTGGTGATATTGGATGATGTCAGATATGTTCCTAAATTAAAAAGGAACCTTCTCTCAATACATGCCTTTGACAGAGCAGGATATGAGGGCAGATGGGGTAGAGGATCTATAACTATCAATAAAGGGGTATTAACTTTATTGAGAGGTAAATTAAGTGGCACCCTTTACTACCTGGATGGCAGTACAGTTGTTGGTCAGGCATCAGCAGTACAATCTTCTATTGAGCAGTTGACACATTTATGGCACCAGAGACTAGGACACATTTCAGACATAGGTCTACAGGAGCTGAGCAGACGTGGTCTGCTGAGTGGTCAGAAGATTGGTGCACTTGGATTCTGTGAGCACTGCATATTTGAAAAAACACAGAGTCAGCTTCACTACAGGCGTGCATAGGACAACTGGTATATTAGACTATATTCATTCTGACCTATGGGGACCTGCCCAATTACATCCAAGGGTGGATCAAGATATATACTTACTTTTATTGATGATTACTCCCGAAAAGTCTGGATATACACATTAAAAATAAGAGTGATGTATTTGAAACATTCAAAAGGTGGAAGTCTATGGTCGAGAGGCAAACTGAAAGGAAGGTGAAAACTTTTCGGACTGATAATGGTTTAGAATTTTATTCTACAGAATTTGATAACTTTTGCAAGTCAGAAGGTATTATTAGACATAGAACAACAGTGGGTACACCTCAACAGAATGGTGTGGCAGAACGCATGAACCGCACACTATTAGAGAGAGTCAGATCTATGCTATCTAGTTCTGGATTAAGTAGAGATTTTTGGGCAGAGGCCGCTCACACAGCCTGCTATATTATAAACGATCTCCAGCATCAGCATTAAGCATGAAGACTCCGGAAGAGATGTGGACAGGAAGACCTGCAGACTATTCAGTACTCAGAATCTTTGGGTGTCCAGCTTATGCACATGTAAGAGATGAAAGTTGGACCCGGGCTAAAAAGTGCATATTTATTGGATATGCATATGGGGTAAAGGGCTATAGATTATGGTGCATAGAGCCTGGATCTCAAATTTCTAGTCAGCAGGGATGTGACATTTCATGAGACAGCCACTGCTTCAAGGCAGCTACCTAATTCTTCTCAGAGAGATCAGGATCGGGGTCAGCAGGATAGGACTGTTGTAGATATTGATCAGACTGTTAAATCACAGCAGCAGCAGTCAAGTGAAGATACTTATAATGAACAACAACAACAGACAGATGCAGAGATTCAGACTCAGGAGGAGGTGACATTACAAGATCAGGATCAGATTGATAGTATTGCCACTCGAAGACCCAGGTCAGATCAGAGCACCTCAAAGGTATGGCTTTGAGGATTCTGCTTGTGCTGAGTTAGTCTATTATGCTCTGAGTGTTGCAGACACCATTGGTGATGAGCCGACCACATATCAGGAGGCTATTAGTAGTTCACGGGCTGATAAATGGACCATGGCTATGGTTGAAGAACTTCAGTCTCTAGAAAAGAATCAGACTTGAGTTAGTCAAATTACCAAAAGGTGAGAAGGCAATTGGCTGCAAATGGATCTTCAAAAGGAAAGAAGGAGCCACTCCTCAAGATTTTAGATATAAGGCCAGGTTAGTAGCAAAGGGATACAGTCAACGGGAGGGTATTGATTACAAGGAGGTATTTTCTCCTAGTCAAACACTCTTCTATCCGTGTGTTACTTGCTTTTGTTGTTTCTCAAAATTTGGAGCTGGAACAACTAGATGTTAAGACAGCTTTTCTTCACGGTGATTTAGAGGAACAGATCTATATGCAACAACCACTGGTTTTGAGGTTCCAAATAAAGAAGATCATGTATGCTTACTCAAGAGATCATTATATGGTCTCAAGCAGTCTCCAAGACAGTGGTACCCAAATTTGACAGATTTATGATCGACCATGGATACAGTAGATCTCCATATGACAGTTGTGTGTATCACCAGTAGCTTTTAGATGGGTCCTTTTGTTATTTGTTATTATATGTGGATGATATGTTAATTGCAGCCAAGGATATGTCAATCATCTAGAAACTGAAAGCCGAGCTCAGTACTGCATTTGATATGAAGGACCTTGGACCGGCAAAGAAGATACTTGGGATGGAGATTATTCGTGACAGGCAGTCAGGTAGATTTTTCCTTACTCAGTATAGTTATATTGAAAAAGTCTTGGACAGATTTGGTATGTCTACAGTTAAGCTGTCACTACCCTCTTGCCAGTCATTTTAGACTTTCTACCAGAGATTCTCCTCAGACTGAGGATGAGGAGAGATATATGTCTAGAGTGCCATATGCGAGCGCAGTTGGCAGCATCATGTACGCGATGGTCTGCACTCGACCTGATATTTCACAGGCAGTAAGTGTTGTAAGCAGATATATGGATAAGCCTGGAAAGGCTCACTGGTCAGCTGTGAAATGGATACTTAGATATCTAAAAAGCACTTCTAAATTGGAATTGATATTTACTGCACAGAGTAATTGCATAGTTACAGGATTTTGTGATTCAGATTATGCTTGTGACTTGGACAGGAGAAGATCTTTGACCGGATATGTGTTTACTCTTTCTGATGTGCAGTCAGTTGGAAGGCTACTTTGCAGTCTACAGTTGCTTTATCTACCACTGAAGCAGAATATACGACATTGACAGAGACAGCAAAGGAAGCTATTTGGCTAAAAGGGTTGGTACAGGATTTGGGTCTCGAACAGGATTGTTTGGACATTCATTATGACAGTCAGAGTGCTTTGCACCTTGCCAGAGACCAGATGTATCACGAACGAATAAAGCATGTAGATGTCAGTATCACTTCATCAGAGATCTGATAGAGAAAGGTGATGTCAGGCTTCAAAAATTTACACTGCCCATAATCCGGCTGACATGTTCACTAAACCAATCCCTGCAATTAAGTTCAGAATTTCCTGAACTTGATTGGTATAAGCATTTGGTAATGCCCTGTGGGGCTTGTGGTGAGGAGGAGGTTATAAAAGTTTTTTTTTCCACATCTGATATAAAAGGTACAATATTTATTGCAAGGAGGAGGATTGTTATATATTGCTCCAAAATATAGAGAGATCAAGGAATTTTCTGCAAAACAGTTATATATATATATATTCTTTCCTTGTTTATCTCCCGTGACAGCTTAGAATTCCTCTTCGGGTGAACCTCTATTTAAAGGGTGCGCGGTGGTTCCTGGTGTTCTTGCGCGGGCTTGGTTCTTGGCTTTCTCCCGCTGGTGTTCTTCCTGGCGTTCTTCCGCTGGTGTTCTGTTGGTGTTCTCCCTAGTGTGTCGTCTCTCTTTCTTCTTGAGTTCCTGGTGGATGAAGGCTTTTGGTTGATGTTCTACCTTTCTTCTTCCTTCTCGATTTCATGGATGCCCTGTGCTGATGACCGAACGCTTCTTCGGTTGGTAAGGAGGTATTCATCTTGATTTTTTATCGAGGATTGAGAAAGGTATCTTCGCCTCAGGTATTCTCTTACCTTTGATCTATTGCCGAGGCTAGATTGGTAGATCTGATTGGATCTTTGTTGCCTTCTATTCGATACTCTGTTGCCTTCTTATTGATTTCGGTTTTGGATATTTTATACCTCATATTGTACTTATTTTTCGGGATAGATTTATAGTGGATTGCTCCTCCTCCCCGTGAATATAGGCCCCTTGTGCCGAACTACGTAAATCTTGGTTTTCTTTGTCTTTATTTATTTATGCCTGCAATATGTTTGGCGAATTGTCTCAAAGAGATTAGACATTAGATCAAAAGCTTAGATCGATCCTATCCGGTGCGCGTGATCTCAACACATATATATATATAATATATATATATATATATATATATAATATATAATATATATATATATATAACACACACACACACACACACACATACACACACACATACTTACTTATGTGTATATATATATATATATGTAGAGAGAGAGAGAGTACTAGACTTGGCTGTACTCGAGTGAATTTCAATTCAGATCTGACCATATCTATATTGGATGATAACAATGACACTTTGATAATTTGAGCGGTTGGATAGATGTAATCTACTATATGCTCTCATTCCAGCCAAAAAACAATATTTAGGAAAGGTAGAAAATAGTCCACACTTTTGCTTGTTGTATACAATTTACATCTATCCAGTAATAGTAACTCTACTTCCATTATTGGAAACTTGGAGATTTGTATTTGGCTAGTCAGTCCTCTAAACATCATCCTATAATTTCAATAATATTACACATCAAAAACCAAGAATCTCGAGTACCAATATGTGTATGAGTATGATGACAATGAACTAATGCTTCTTCAAGGAAGCAGGCCTAACTCGTCTCCTATCACAAGTTGATGTCGAAATCTATGATTGAAAACCCTTCAATGCTAAGAACCGTTGCTGATCACAAACTGCCATGTCAATTTATCAAAAACCATATATCCACAAAAGTTATCGCGCTTATAGCAATGCCCGAAATCATTTGGTTATATATTTTTTTATATCTAAAATTAAGACCATAAAAAATACAAATATCATGGTAAAGATGAAACTGAGTGCCATGCGATGGCTAGGCCATTCAAAGGGCATCACATCGGGATAGGAAATAGATTGATGCTCGGTTCTTCATGTTAGGAAAGTTGCTCCGGCCTGTTGCCACTACGATAGCAAGAGGCCAAATCCGGCTAGCAACTTGGTATCTGAGTCCACACATTAATATAAGAGAGGCGTTGCCTTTTATTAATTGTTAAAAAAAAAAAAAAAGATAAATTATGAGGCGTTAAAAGAATAAATTATGTTCTTGGTCTTTGATCTAAGCTAGATTTTCTTAAAAAGTCCATACACTACAAAAAAACTAAAGTTTAGACTCCGAACTATCTGAATTATATGATACTTATGTGGAATTAATAAATTTTGCTTGCATGGTTCAAACTGAAGCTGACATAGCTTAAAATATTTTAAAAAATACTGATGATATAGCTAAATTCTCTAATTTCGTCTTCTTCCTTATTTATCTTCTTTTCATCCCCAAAATCTTAATAGAAAAAAAAAAAGGGAAAGCCCTCTTCCCTCTATGGCCCTTCCTTTCCCCATCGCCATATCCCCCCATGGCCCCTTCCTCCCATGGCCCCATTCTCAAAAGAGAGGCTAGGAAGTGGACAATATTCCTATTGCCTAAATCTCTATGCTCTCTCTCTCCCATCCATTGCTCTCCTTCCCTCATCTATATAACAGCTTTCATTTGTGTCGGCAATGAGAAAGGGGCGGGTAGCAGCAATGATGGTGATGGCGGTGGTGGCTGCAGGCGGAGTTGGATCGATAAAAAAGATGCAATTCCAAGTGTGAGAAAGCGACCATGAGGGCAGTTCGCGGCAGAGATTTCAGACCCCTGGAAGAAGCTCGCATCTGGCTCGGTACCTTTGACTCCGTCGAGGATGCCACCCGCACCTAAGACAACATTGCCCACATCCTCTACGGCCCCAAGGCCAAGACCAACTTCCCTCTCGGCCCTAGCTCTCCCTCCCTGGCTTTCCTTTCCCCTCCTCCACAACCAGATTTCCCTTCCACCACCACCATAATCCAAACTCCCCTCCTAATCTTTTGTCGCTGCATCGACCGATGTCCAACAGCCTGAGCAACACCGTGGAGTCCTTCAGTGGGCCTCAGATTTTAGTGTCACCGCTCCTGCTCCAGTCCAACTCCCACCTCCGATGGCCGGCTAAGCCGCTACCGCCCCCATGCATCCTCTTCAGCGACTAGGATTGCCACAATGACTGCAGCTCTTCCTCCTCAGACATTAACAATCCTCCACTTACTGGCAGCCGCTACCATTCAATCTAAACTTCCTCTCTCCCATCGATGAAGACTTCCACACCATGACTCTCCGTCTCTGATGCTCGATCCCATGGCCAAGAAGAGAGAAAAAGAAAGAGAAGGGAAAAATAGAGCATGCTTCTTTTCTTCTTCATCTTGTCACATCAATGATTTTTTTTTAATTTTAATGCCACATAAGCACTACATAAGCACCAGTTGTTGCCATATCGAACTTTAGGTGAGAGAAAGCCATCGAAATCACATTTGAAGATAGCATTAAATCAATTCAGATAGTTTTGGGATTAAACTTTAGCGTTTTATAGTTTAGAGATCATTTAAGAAAATCTGATTTAGTTCAGCGATTAGGAACATAATTTATCTCAAAAAAAATATGGGGCTTGGTGTCGAAAGGATGTCAAATGAGGTTGGACAATGCTCTTGAGTGGATGAGAGAAAGGAGGGAGGAAAAAAAAAGAGAAGAAGAGAGGAGGGAGAGATAGAAGAGAATTTTTTTTTTATATTAGTTTCGATATATCGGTGGTCTCTCGCTGACTTAGGATGCGTTTGATTACACTTTTTGATTTTTGATTTTTAAAAAATATTTTTATATTTTTGATTTTTTCTATTAAGTAAAAATAAAAAAACAAAAAGTATGTTTGGTAACTATATTGCTATAAAGCAAAAAACAATGCTTGGAGATGGCAGGTGAAGAGCTCGACGAGGGAGAAAGGTTCGGGAAGGAAGGGAGAAGAGGGTGGGGACACGATGAATCATTTTGAAGGAGTATTGTATGCTGATTTATCAGTTGTGTTTTAATTGTTCTTCATGATATTTTATTTTATAATTTTATTGGATGTAATTCATATCAGATGAGATTTTTTTTAATATTTTTATTTCTTATTTTCAAAACTATCCCCTCTCCCAACTTATTTTCAAAACTACCGTCCATCTCAAAATTATCGATTCAACCGATAATTTCACGGCCACCTTGGTGCTGAGGTGGCGGGGGGAGAGAAAATCACCGGCTGCATCAGCGATTTCAAAAATCGCCATCTCAATCGGTGATTTCTCTTTTTTTTGTGTGGAGGGCAAATGAAGGGCGGAGGGGGAGGGGGTGGGGTTTGGGGGCCGGTGGGGGGGTGGCAGGGCAGGGGAGATGGGGCCGGCGAGGGTTGTGAGGGGTGGGGTTGCGTGGTCGGGGATGGCATGGGCGGCGCAAGGGGCTGGGGGGTGGAGCATGGTCGGGGGAGGGCGGAGGGGTTTGTGGGGGGTGGGGGTGCGTGGTTGAGGGAGGGCGGAGGGGGTTGTGGGGGGTAGGGGTCGCGACTGGGGGTGGCACGGAGGGTCGGGGGGCATGGGGGGCCAAGGGTCAGGGGGGAGAGGTGGGTCGGCCGAGGGGGGTGTGGGAGGAAGGGAAGGGAGAAAACAAGGGAAAAAAAGAAAAAAAAAAGAAAAGAAAAAAGAAGAAAAAGAAAAAGAGAAAAAGAAAAAAGAAAAGAAAAAAATAAATTTAAATATTCTTTTATAATGAAATATTTAAATAATAATAAATTTAAATAAAAATAATAAATATTTATTTATTTACTTATTCATTTATATTTTAAAAATATCTATAGTGAGTCAGCCATTCAAAGGGCAACTTTCTAGAAAAAATATTTTTTAAATTTTATTTAATTATTTATATTTTTATTAATAAATAATTTTTTTAAAAAAATAATATTTAAAAATATATTTAAAAAATATTATTTATTTATTTATTTATATTTATTTATTTTATTTTTTTGATTTCTTTTTTCTCCCCCGACGGCTCCGTGTTGAGCACGCATTGTCACCCCTCTTAGCGCATATCAGAAAGTTGATTCAAAATCATGATTGTTGCTGTACCTTGATGACGTCAAATTATTATTAATCAAATTATAATAATTTATTATTAATCATATAATAATAATTTATTATTAATCAAATTGCTGATTTGATACTACTCTATTTTCAGATACAAAAGTTTGGACGTGTAAGATTTTTTCAGGTGAATGTTCGAGAGTCAAATAGTTTCAAATTCCAATAAAATTTAAAACCCAACTTACGAGTCAAGTCAGAATCTATACAAAAAATTTAAAAATTTTTTAAAATCTTTGAAAATAAGAATCATAGTTTCTTTGAGGACTGTGCAGGATACCTATTTGCAAGTTTTGATACAGAAAGTCAGGACATGTAAGATTCTTCCAGATGGATGTTCGAGAGTCAAATGATTTCAGATTCTGATAAAATTTAAAATTTTACTTACTAGTTAAATCAAAAACCTATACAAAAACTTTGAGAATTTTTTGAAGTTTTTAAAAATAAGAATTATAATTTTTCTAAGGACTACACAGAGTATCTGTTTACAGGTTTTGATGCAGAAAAAAAAATACGACAGTGACTTGATTACAAGAGCTATGTCATATCTTTAAAATATAAAAAAATAAAAATACAAAATACTTATTGTGAATACAATATTTTCAGAATAGACATGATATGAATACAATATTTTCATTCAAAGTATTAGGTTTTCAAGTCTTACACTTTTCTTCTTTCTCAAGCTATCAACAGAAAAAATGGTTGCCATTGGTTCAAACACTCTAGGAAAAAGTCAGAGACACCCCGACGGCTCTGCCAAAAGAAGAAACTTACAATTTAATCCAATTGCCTTGCCTCTTATCTGAAGAATGCCTGCTTTGGCTGCAACAAAGAGGGGCACTGGTGCTAGTACATAAAATCGCAACCCCGGTGATGTTAGTATTGAATCTTGATGGTAATTTTTAAAATATTTTTAAAATATTAAACAGTCTTTCTTCTTTAATTTGATTTGTAGGCTAGACTTGCTTTTTTAATTTGATTTAATCCTTATTAAAAGTGCCGCTCCAGTGCAGCTCCATCAGGGAAAAAAGACTATCTAAGAACCCTTGTGTGGCCTATGTATGGAGAATATGAGCACTCTATGTGTGGCCTATCATTCTGACGTCACCAAGGTGTAACAGGCTGAGTGATGCTTAATGAGGATGAGGATGAAAAAAGCTCAAGATTGCTACGAAGGAGCTTGAAAATGAAAGCAGTATCAAACTAGCAATTTGATTAATAATAAGTTATTATTATTTGATTAATAATAAGTTATTATAATTTGATTAATAAATATTTAATATCGTCAAGGTATAGTGGCAACAATTGTTCTGAGTCAACTTTCTGATATGCACCAAAGGGGGTGACGGTGCGTGCTCGATGCGGAAGTCAAGATGTGTAAGTTATTATTATTTAGATCAATGCACTATGGCAAACCAAATATAGTGATCTTAGATCATTACAGATTAGATCACCTCAGGATTTGGATCACCAGTGATCTTAGATCACAGCGGTGATCCAAATTGAATCACCAAAAGATAATTTAAAATATTATTTTTAAAAAAATAATTTGAAAATAAAAAAATAAAAAATATTAATTTTAAAATAAATTTTTAAATACTAAAAAAATTAATTTTAAAAAATAATTTGAAATCACATTGGATTGGATAATTAGTAATTAAATATTATTATTTTATTAATAAAAAATATTATTATATGATTAATAAAAATATTAATTTTATTTAGTGATAAATATTATTATTTGATTAATAATTAATTATTATTATTTGATTAATAATTAATTAGAGGGGTGGTGGTGGTGCTGCACAGGTCAGCGGGGGGGTGGGATGAAGGAAAGGGAGAAAATGAGGAGAAAAAAGAAAAACAAAAGAAAAGAAAAAAAATAGTAGACTTACTTTCTTAACTTGATTTAATCTCTAATCCCAAGTACCCTATCTCCTATACCGGCACCTTGCCTATCCATAATTTGAAAAAAGAATGATAAAATTTAAAATATATATTTTTCAAAAATAATTTGGGAAAAAATTAATACGTGGGTGTGGAGGAGCGACAGTCGGGCGGCCACCTCTCCTATGTGCCCCCTCATATTTTTTAAAATTATTTTTTAAAATAATACTTTATCATTATTTTAAAATTTAATTATTTTTATTATAAAAAATAATTTATTTTTGAATATTTTAAATATTTTATTTTAAAAACTTATGATTTCATAATAATTTGATAATATTTTATTTTAAAATATTATTTTCTTCCTTCCCTTCCTCCCACCCCCAACCGACCTCCCTCTATCGGTGGTCGACCTGCGCGGCACAACCGCCGCCCCTCTAATTAATTATTAATCAAATAATTAATAATAATTCTTCATTTTTGTATCTTTAAAAAAATATTTTTTTTTATTTTTTGCTCTTCCTTCTCCATCCTCTGCATGCCACAACCCATGGCAGGGTTATAGAAATCGCCATTTAAAGAAATTTTAATGAGAATTAAATCAAGTTAAGAAGGCAAGTCTATCCTAAAAATCAAATTAGAGAAGAAAAGCTGTCTAAAAACTCATAGTAGGGGAGAATATAAGGACCTTATATGTGGCCTGTTATTCTGACGTCACTAAGGCTGTCTAAGCTCAAGTTTGCCATGAAGGAGCTTGAAAATGAAAGCAGTATCAAACCAACAATTTGATTAATAATAAGTTATTATTATTTGATTAATAATAAGTTATTATAATTTGATTAATAATAATTTGATATCATCAAGGTACAGTGGCAACCATGGTTCTGAGTTAACTTTCTGATCTACGTCAAGAGAGGTGACGGTGCGTGCTCGATGCGGAGCTGTAGAGGGAAAGAAAGAAATTAAAAAAAATAAAATAAAAAATATAAATAAATAAATAAAATATATATTTTAAAATTATTTTTCAAAAATTATTTTTTAAAAATATTTTTGAAAAAAAATTATTTATTAATAAAAATTAAATAAATGAATAAAATATAAAAAAAATATTTTTTTTTCAGAAAGTCATCCTTTGAAAGGTTAACTCACTACAAATTTATCACTAAATAAAATTAATATTTTTATTAATAATATAATAATATTTTTTTATTAATAAAATAATAATATTTAATTACTAATTATCTAGTCCAATGTGATTTCAAATTATTTTTTAAATTAAAATTTTTTTAGTATTCAAAAATTTATATTAAAATTAATATTTTCTTATTATTTTATTATTTTTAAACATTAATATTTTCTTATTATTGAAAAATTTATTTTAAAAATTAATATTATTTTATTTTTATTAAAAGGATCAAAATTATTTTTTAAAATTAAAATTTTCTTAGCATTTTAAAAATTTATTTTAAAATTAATATTTTTTAATTTTTAAAATTAATTTTTTTTATTTTTTATTTATTTATTTTTTCTCCTTCTTTTCTCCCTTCTCTTTCTCCCAAACCCTCAACCGGCCCGCCTCTACCCCCAGGCCCTCGGGCCCCCACGACTCCGGCCCTCCAACCCCCCGCATCACCCGCACCGCCCCTGGCCGCACATCCCCACCTCCTATAACTCCCTTCGCCATCGCCCAGCCACGCACCCCCTCGGCCCCCCTCACCGCCCATGCCGTCTCCTACCACGCACCCCCACCCCATGCAACCCCCATTGCCCCCCATCTTCCCCACCCATGCCACATCCCCGTCGACCCCCGTGCCACTCGCCACTCGGGAGCCAAAGGGCAAAAGCGGGTCGATCGAGGGTTTTGGAGGAAGGAAAGGGAGAAATGAAGAAAGAAAAAAATTAATTTTAAAAATTAAAAAATATTAATTTTAAAATAAATTTTTAAAAAATAAAAAATTTTAATTTTAAAAAATAATTTTGATTTTTTAATAATAATAAAATAATATTAATTTTTAAAATAAATTTTTAAATAATAAAAAATACTAATATTTAAAAATAAAAAATATTAATTTTAAAATATTTTTTAAATACTAAAAAATTTTAATTTTAAAAAATAATTTAAAATCACATTGGACTGGATAATTAGTAATTAAATACTACTATTTTATTAATAAAAATATTATTATATGATTAATAAAAATATTAATTTTATTTAGTGATAATTTTTTTATTTGATTAATAATTAATTAAAAGAGCGACGATGGTGCTGCGTGGGTCGGCCATCGATAAAGGGAGGTCGGCTGGGGGGGTTGGGAAGAAGGAAAAGGAGAAAGTAATATTTAAAAATAAAATATTATCAAATTATTATCGAATCATAGGTTTTTAAAATAAAATATTTAAAAATAATTATTTTTTGTAATAAAAATAATTAAATTTTTAAAATAATGATAAAATATTATTTTTGAAAAATAATTTAAAAAATATGAGGGGGCACGGGGGAAGGTGGCCACCCAGCTGCCACTCCTCCGCGTCCACCTACTATTTTTTTTAAAAATTATTTTTAAAAAATATATTTTAAATTTTATTATTTTTTTTCAAATTACGAACAAGCAGGGTACTGGCACAGGCAGCCGACCCATGCGGCACCACCGCCGCCCCTCTAATTAATTATTAATCAAATAATAATAATTAATTATTAATTAAATAATAATATTTATCATTAAATAAAATTAATATTTTTATTAGTCATATAATAATATTTTTTATTAATAAAATAATAATATTTAATTACTAATTATCCAATCCAATACGATTTCAAATTATTTTTTGAAATTAAAATTTTTTAAGATTTAAAAATTTATTTAAAAATTAATATTTTCTTATTATTTTCTTATTTTTAAATATTAATATTTTTATTATTTAAAAATTTATTTTTTTTTAATTTTTAAAATTAATATTTTTTTCTCTTTAATTACTTCCTTCTATTCCTCCCAAACCCTCGGCTGACATGCCTTTGCCCCTCGGCCCCCCATGGTGGGGGGTGGCATGAGGGCCGGTGAGGAAGAGGGGGGGGTTGCAAGGGGCAGGGTATGCGGTCGGGGCCGGCACAAGTGGTGCGATGGGTCGGGAGGTCAAGGGGCATAGGGGGTCGGGGGACCGAGGGGCAGAGGGGGGTCAGTCGGGGGGGGGTGTGGGAGGAAGGAAAGGGAGAAACGAAGGAAGAAAAACAAAGACCAGGGGTATTGCTTTCCTTTCTAGAATATGCATTGCCAGGATCTTGATAAACAAAGGCGATTTCAAAAATTGCCAACTCAATCGGTGATTTCTCTTCTCCTTTTTTTTTGGGAGGGAGGAAGGGAAGGGAGACAGCTTCCCTTAGATCACTACAGATTAGATCACTGCACTATGGCAAATCAAATATAGTGATCTTAGATCACTACAGATTAGATCACCTTAGGATTTGGATCAATAGTGATCTTAGATCCACGGTGGTGATCCAAATTGGATCACCAAATGCCCCCATTATGCTCTAGATATGCATTTACAAATATAGATAAAGAGCCTACTATTGCTGCTACTGTAGAAAGACCTATGAAAATGTGTTCTAATGCTGTAGTGATCTTCTGATTAGTGTATGTTTTCTTCATCTTTGTATCTTTAAAAAAATAATTCTTTTATTTTTTCTTTTTCCTTCCTTCTCCTTCCCCCACATGCCATAACCCATAGTAGGGTTCATTGAAATTGCCACTTGAAGGAATTCTAATGAGAATTAAATCAAGTTAACAAAGCAAGTCTAGCCTAGAAATCAAATTAGAAAAGAAAAGCTATCTGAGAATCCATGATAGGGAAGAATATGAGGACCCTATGTGTGGCCTATCATTCTAACGTCACTAAGGTTGTTTAAGCTCAAGATTGCAATGAAGAAGCTTGAAAATAGAAGCAGTATCAAACCAGCAATTTGATTAATCATAAATTATTATTATTTGATTAATAAAAAATTATTATAATTTGATTAATGATAATTTAACGTCATCAGGGTACAACGACAACCATGGTTTCGAGTCAACTTTCTGATCTGCATCAAGAGGGTGGCGGTGCGTGCTCGTCGCAGAGCCAAGAGGGACAAAAAAATAAAATAAAAAATAAATATAAATACATAAAGAAATATATTTTTAAACCATATTTTTTTAAAATTATTTTTAGAAAGACTTATTTATTAATAAAAATATAAAATAAATAAATAAAATATAAAAAAATATTTTTTTACAAAGTCACCCTTTGAAAGGCTGGCTCACTACAAATATTTTAAAATATAAATAAATAAGTAAATAAATAAATACTTATTATTTTTTTTTTAATTTATTATTATTTAAATATTTCATTACAAAGGTATATTTAAATTTATTCTTTTCTTTTTTTTTCTTTTTTTCTTTTCTTTTTCTTCTTTTTTTTTCTTTTTTTTTTCTTTTTTCCCCTCCTTTTCTCCCTTCCCTTCCTGCCACCCCTCCCCGATCGACCCGCCTCTCCCCCTGTGGCCCGTTAGATGTATGTCCTAAATGCCAGATTGGCTGACATATTTCTGTACAAATATAAGGATAAATTTATAATTTTCACTATAAATGAATAAAAGAATTATTCTACTATCACATTGTGTACATTATGTCTGTGATACATCCTTTGAGTTAGTAGAAATGTTAATTCATATTTTCAAGAGTTAAAAATTTAAGGTATGAATTTACATAACTAACTCATAAACAGTTTCTGACCATAAGATCATCACGAGGATGGTGATCGATCTGGAAGGTTGGTGTACGATCGCTTTCTTAGGGTAGATGTATCTTGAGTCTACGGTGTGGAGACACCGAAGCGAGAGTATAGGTATTCATTGAGAACGAGAGTACTGAGCATGACCACCTCGAGCAGTCATAAGGAAGTCTACCTTCTCGTCGATGACTAGCTCGATGCTGCAGCTGTGTATCTAGCTCTTTGACCTGAGGTGCATCGACAGTTCACCTTAAATGTGTTATAGTTTGACTACACCATAACTCGATCTCCTAGCCATTCAAAATTCTGAGGTGTATGTTGGCTGTAGCATATTCATTGTAGGAACCAGATTGTACCAAGATGGGATCTATCAACCTCGGTAGATAAGAGGAGTAGTCCTATAATGATCGAAAGATTGAGTCCTTAAGCCCATGGCCATGGCAGAGTGAAATAATGAAAAAAAAAATTTCATTAAGGTTTCACATCGGACTTGGATCGTTCGATTGATTCATATGACTGATGTTGGGTTTGACGAGTTCACCTTAACCCTAATTCAGTCGAAAATCATGATAGAGGAACTCAATTGCACAGGTAGCTGCATCGAGAGAATCGTCTTCATTTCTGATGGGTTGCCACCATATACTGTTAGATGTCACTGATGAATTTTGGGAATAATTAGAATGATATTGATGATCAATTATTCTAAATTGTCTGAATCAGAAGAGTTTTGGTCCATCGAGAGGAGTTTCGATGATATCGATGATGAGATCACGACATGTCTTATTACCATACAGAAATGAACCTAACTGGATCACACAAACAAGAGTTAGGGTCTGGATGTCATCAATTGAGCTAGCCTAGTTCGATTGATTTGGATTAGATCCAATTAGGTTCAAAAAAATCGTGCTAGCACACGATTGAGCCTAACTTTCTCCTCGTGTAATCTTTTCTATCTCGACTGAGCCAAATATGATTTGACTCACCCAGAGAACCTTGAGAAGGTTTCTCTCAGTCTGACTGGAGCCAGTCCAACTCAGAAAGGATTTGTCTTAATTCATGAGATGAATTTAAGACAACACCTACTAATTTCTGTCACCTGCCATTTTCGTTTTAGGACATCAGTCAAACGTTGACCCATGGACGTTGGACTGAAGGCCACTTGACAAGAGGTCATTGGAGAGTTTTTGTGGAGTGTCCACCTGCTAATTTTACTATCAAAGTGGGTGCCATAATCAGATATGGCGTGCGTCCCAAGTGGATAAGGATAGAGTCCCATGAGATGAGGACTCTATGCCTTGATCGACTCAAACTGTTGGGCGCCAATCTCACTGTGTTTATCCAGTGTTGGCGCCAACAGTAGGAGAGTTTGGTGGGGTTCTTATCTAATATGATCATATGACATCACTCCACCAATTAAAATTTTTTCAAAAATAATTAAAATTTTCTGATTGGTCGAATGATGTGGCACTGCATGGCGCAGCAGGGTCTATTTAAACCCTGTCTGCGCCTAGGGTTTTGAAAATCTGCTCAATACCCAGCAAAAATGTGAAACCCCTCCACTTCTCTATGCCCCCTCTGCTACTCTCCCTCTCTTCTTCACGTCCAAGAGGTTGGGCATCCATCTGGTGCTTGTCCAAGATGTGGTGGCTCCCTGATCAGAAGGCTGCAGGGATTTATCGAGAAGCTACTGCTCCAACTTCAGAAGATCTTTTGAAGATCTTGCAGATCAGATCTAGATCTGATTTTTGGAGTAAAGATTCGTGAGGAGAAGACGATCCAGATCCTGTTCGAGTGGATATCGGTAGAGGCCAGACGACTGCGTGGCTATTTTAGAACTTCGGGCATTGCTGCTATCATCTACAGGATAATCTAGTTACCCTAGAGGTATTCCTCTAATCCTCAAATTTTAGATTTAATTTTAGATTAAATATCAGATAATAAAAATTAAATTTAATAAACCTTATATCTGAAATAAAGTAGGATAATTTTTTTTTTAAATATTCCGTCCCAGATCTCATTAGATCTGGAAGATCCTAAAAGGAAAAAGTCGGTTTTTCCTTCACTCGACCCCCCGCACCACCCCTGGTCGTGCACCCCTACCCCCGGCAACCACCTCCGCCCTCCCCCGGCCACGCTCCATCCCCTGGCCCCCCGTGCCTCCCATACTACCCCTGATCGCGCACCCCCACCCCCCACAACCCCCGCCGCCCTCCATCTACCCTGCCGGCCCCCAAACCCCACCCCCTCCACCTCCACCCTCCGTCTGCCCCCCACAAAAAAAAAAAAAAAAAAAAAAAAAAAAAGAAATCACCGATTAAGTCGACGATTTCTCCTCCACCGGCCACCTTAGCGTCAAGATGGTCGTGAAATCTCTAATTGAACTGACGATTTTGAAGTGGACAGTAGTTTTAAAAATAAATTGAGAGAGGAGGTAGTTTTAGAAATATAAAATAAAAAATATTAAGAAAAAACTCTATCAGATATATCTATTCATTCTATTAAAAAATATTTAAAAAAAAAATGATATCAACGGTTGAATTGTGCTTCTACCGCAATCCAACATCGATGCTGCAAAAGAAGGTCAATCATTTCCTCCGTGCGAGAGATACAGCCCGATCCCTGAAGGCAAGCCAGCAAGTGGCGGATCTTTTGCTTCCATCTCAACTCTGGCCAGCTGAGCTCAACCCGTACGGGGTTTCGAAAGCGGTCACTTCACCTGAAACCGAGCAAAGTCGCCCATGTTGGGCACCCCACAACCCATCCCAGCTCTCTTTTCAAGTACAACCATCTTACACTAGTTGCTGCCCCTCGCGTCAGCCTTCAGCTGCCATTTGGTACGGAAGCGTTCATCGATGAACTCTGATGATGGTATACCACTTCATTTCCTTCGGAAATAATAGGATGGGGATGCATCGACACGACCTTCCCCTGCCCCACCACCCAGCACCACCAACAACAAAATATACCCATATAATATATAATATTTTAAAGAGACTCAAATCCCTCTCGCTCTCTAGGTACATTACGCTAGTTCCATCCCTCGATGGGCCACCGGACTTTTTATACCGTCCTACCCCGCGAATGCGACGCCCCCTCGGCCCTCATCCCATTCGATCCCCACGTATTTTGTCGTATCTTTCGGATGGTGACCCCGCGTATTTTGGCACCCCGCGCTCTTTCGACCGAGAAATCCCTTGAGATTTAGCTTTGCTCGCCACTGCCCCCTTCCCCTTGTCCGTCTTGCCCGACCCAACCACTCGATGAGGGGTGGTACGTTCTGGCCTTGATAGGAAGGGAACTCCGAACAAGGAATGCACAAGCCTTGTGGACTGTCTATATGTCGCCAGGTCTAACTCACATAGCTGGCTGATAATTAACAGGGCATGTTGATTGCCCTGGACGTGTCTTACGTTGTGTTGGATGAGATTTTGTATTGATGCGGAGGTAATTATAACTTTAAAATTAATGAGGATCCAAATCAAAATATCATGGAGAGAGAGCGTAAAGTAGTCGCTCCAGTCCTCCAATCACATCCATCCATATATTGCATGATGGCCATCATTGTATGCTTGCGCATGTTAAATTTTTTTTTATCTCATTGGATATATAGTGTGGGACATATGCAATCACAATCATCATACAATACATGAAGGATCGAGAATGTAGGGCCAGACCTCTCTAATCTAGTGCTGGATTGGAGGTGATCCTTGCTCCAATTTCATTTAGCTAATAAGTACGAATTGTCGTAGAAACAATGATTGCAAGCTAGATGCAAAAGAGTTCACTAATACATATATGGTATGCATTTTAGCATATATATATATATATATATATATATATATATAGTGCGTGTCTTAATTTTTAGACATGTAGTTGCTTAGCCAAATCAGATGGGTGCAAGAAAAATTGACGTCTAATCTACCATCATCTCAACCCTTGGGTTGTTGAGAAATTGATTGAAATGATGAAACCCACTAGCCAAGTATCCCATTCCAACTTGGTGCAAAAGGGACAGCTTTAACCCATGGACAAAGCACTTGTACAATGGCATGCTACATGAACTAGATCGATTGTGCCGACCTAAGATCCAAAATAAATACTAAACAAAAAAATATTTACAAAAAATTACAAAAAAAATAATTGTGAAAGAAAAAAATTAGGAAAGAAAAATAAATTTATTCAAAAAAATAGATCAAAACCTCATAGAGACCCCTCACAAAAGAATCTTAATATGCACAAATAATCTCTTCTCTCTCTTTTTTTCTATACTCTTCCATATCGTTCTCTACATAGTTTTCCACACATATATCAAAGAGACACCAAAAGTTTTTTTTAAATAGAGAACCATGTGGATGAGAGTTTAACTCGTATTTGAACAAATCAAAAATCTACTAGAACATAAATTCTAACAACCTTTAAAAAAAAATAATTAAATAAAATAACTTTAAAAATAGAATTCTAAAATCATTAAAACTTATGATCAACTAAAGATAAAATCCTAATTGCATTAGAATTTGGCAATGAATCTCAACAACACTAAGCAAGACTTCAAACAATCATTTAGTATCATAAGTCAAAATCTCATCTTATACCAGCATCATTTTCATCTTCCAATTAGTTTCGTGAATGAAACCATTAGCTATAGAACCATGCAAGTGCCGATATAATGGTAAATATTCACTACACAACTCTAATGCACAAGCATTAGGAAGCTTGTTGACTATCAGATATTCACACTCACTGTCATACATCGAGGGGAGTTTGGTCTTTTTGTAAGAAGATGTAAAATTAAAGTTGTATTTATTAAAGCAGATGCTTGGAGGAAAACAGCATCACAATCTCTTTCCCAAAGAGAAAAGCTCCAACTCCTTGATAAAAGGATTCCCTAATCCATTATAGAAAATGGGAAGAATTCTTGAAAAAGCAAACTTTGTCCCACAGAAGATATAATGAAAGAAAATGCTTTGTGAGTCCGCCATGCACGCACAAAATATTCTTCGTATCCGCAATTTTGCTAATTTCATAATCAACCTACACCTTTATAGCAACAAATATGATAGGTTGCACCAATCTCCGTATGATATGTCACAAAAAAAAAAAAAAAAAAAAAAAATCCATATGCACTAATGGAGGAAAACTTATAGAAACATCCATTTGTAGATATCAGTCATTCAACTCTCATCTCACATCAAAGCATAACTTACCTGATTTATTTCATCGCCATTCAAGATCAAATTATTTTTAAGTAACATATCGACTCCAAAAAATAAAATTTTGTTAAAATGGAAAAAGAAATGTGCTTCATTGTTCAATCTACTACATCAAAATTTTATTTTAAAATAGATAGACAAGTTACAAAGTTCAGCAGAATATAAATTATCATAGAGATGATGATCTAATGTTTCCCTAGGGAATTTTAACAAATCGAGTAAATAAACTAAAGTTATTCATTTTTCAAAATTACACGCAGATTAAAATATCAACATAAAAATGGTAAATACAAATTCTAGAAAGAACTTGCCTAGATATATAATGGATACAAAGAACTTAGAACTAAAAATAACCTATAATTGAGAAGGTTTATTGTTTTCCTAGGAAATTGTAACAAACTGAAAATTGAAACTAAAGCTCATTCATTTAATTTTCTCAAAAGGACTATTCATTTAGTTAAGCACATTAGAGTTGTATAATCAAAAGATCAATATAAATTTAATCAAAATTTAGCTAGCAAGATTGAGTTTGATTTCGGGAAGACTCAATATCCCCTATTGATAAGTTTTGGCTCAAGCTAGTCCTTTGGGCACGCCAACATTATCAAAAGTAGAGAAACCTGCTTATGTATAAAATGGGAGTAAGCAAAATTTTAGCTACTTTTCTTCACTTCATCTCTTCCATAGACCCTAATTTAATTGTGGGAAAGCACAAATATGGAGTCTAATGCATGGATCTCATGAAATTTCGATGTACCCAGGCTATATTTACTTTGTTTTAGCTATTCTAAAGGATTCAGAAAGAGAGGGCAATTTTTTTATTCTTTATTTTGTTCATTATAATATTTTAATACAAAGTTCGCATCAAGTGCAATGGATTCCCTCTATTATAGGTTATAGACATTTAACAAAATTCATATATATTTTAACTGAAAAAGGAGGCAGTTCAATCTAAGCATATGCGATAAGAGGGTTGCTTCCTGAAATTCTGAAAAAAATGAGGAAGATAAATCATTCGGAAGAGTATAATAAATGCAACTACTATATTTGTCTTACTATCATAATAACATTCTAAATTGAAAATAAATTAAATTCTTGCTCGAACCCATGAAACTTAAGGATAACGGACATTTGATTGATAAAAGAAAAAAATCATCCTAAGATGTCTAAGAAAGAAATTTTCTATCATTGAGTGTGGTTTGAGAAAAGCTAATCTACTTATGTTTATGGGTATAAATAGTTATGGCATGAGTTATTCTAATTTTTATTTGACCATAATTCTAAAACATGCTCTAGATTAGGGATTTTTTTTATCCATAAAAATCAAGTAAAGACTAATTAAGCATAGATGACAGCTTTGTGGCAGGATTAACTTATGAGACTCCTTGAATTGTACTTATAAAAAATAAATTTGACTTGCATAACTATTCCTTGCTTCAACCTGTTTCAGACTACTCGACCAGCATATGGTGCTTATGTCCATTTTATTCCATAACCAAATATTGCCTAAAGACTAGTTGGCAGATATAAGGCTCAACTATTGGAAGCCTTGCCTCAAGCTTGCTTTATTGCCCAACCAAACTTTGTCCATAAGAAATTAAAAGTCCCAATATAGATTTCATGTTATATATCATCCATGAAGTTGATTCAGTTTTTATTATCATAAGCTAGTACTAGTGCAAAGAAGGAAACATTCCGATTAAGTATTACAATTTTCTTCTTTATAGTTTTCTGTTATGATTTTTATCATAACATTTTACAACTAAAACCTATATAACTAAATTTTGGCAAATTAATTAAGGTTTCATGACAAGATAGATTTCACGTTAATAATTTAATTTGTTGTTTTTCCTAGATGAGGAATCAGAACGTAGAGTATTTCTTTATAAGTAACAGATTTTCCAGCTTCTGGGAACCAATTTCATTCAACTGTTTACTTGCTGCCTGGGGTACCTTCCTGAAGATGTGGCGTTGTCTTCAGCTGCTTGAAACCATAAAGTCAGACATGAAATAGCTGGTTCTTGGGAAGAAAAATAAAATTGGTATGTATGCATGTATAAGGGAAGAGGGAGGTGGTTGCGCGGGGGGGGGGGGGGGGGGGGGAGAGAGAAGGCTCTAGTCGACCGGATTAATTTGGAGCCAAATCCGATCCGGTCCCCCACCATTCGCTGGTCCCATGGACTTCCATATCCCACTGATGAGGGAAGTCCCATATCCCACTGATGAGGGAACTTGGCGTTAGGGAAAAAAAAAATCATACTAAGATAGAAGGTGTCTAGAATTAAATTAATGTGGATTTGTGAATCCTGTACTCCAACAATCCAACATCACTAATCCCCTTCTTATTTTAACATTTAGATGTATGTTCTGCATGAAGTTTATGATCACCTGCTAAACGCACCTGCGATATTTCTGAGACTGAAGGAATAAATTGAAAGAACATGACACTTGGTTGAATGTGAGTTATTATTATCATCCTCCGAGTCATTATTGCAGCTCAAGAGAAATCCTCCAATTTCCTTTTTCCAAGCATTCAAACACACGGCATCATGCGAAGATAGCTACAAATCCATGCAGTTAACCAGCCATTTGGCTTCGAACTTTAGCTAGCATGGTGGCGGTATTGTATCTGGATATAGAGAACAAGCCTAGCCAACCGATAAATCTGGCTAAACTTGGGATTGTGAAAGTGTTTGGGTTGTATCTTTCATGGGAAAGAATGATTGCTTTTTTTCATGGCATCAACCATTGGATCATGGATGATATAGCGATCAAAACACTCTAAATTCTCTCTTTCACCTATCTGCACAGATCTCATACAGTACATATCATGAAAAAAGATGAATCATTCTTTTACATGAAAGATACAATCCGAAACTTTATGGGAATACTACACGATCTAGATGGTAGTGGATTGGATTTGATCGGATGTATCTTTTGCACGAAACAATGATTAATTTTTTTCATAACATCAACTATTGAATCATACATCACATAAATCTCTAAGTATTTCAGATACTCTTTTTCATCGATCCGTATAAATTTTGTATTAGCTGTCATATAATTCAATGATATACAATATGAAAAAAATGAGTTATTTTTTGGTGCAAAAGATACAACCCAAATCCCGATGGATTAGGCTTGGAACGAGACGGGAGGGGGGGGTTCCACTTGCCCGGCGTGGGAGGAGGACAGGAACAGGACTGTCCTGTCGTTTGCGCCTCTTCTCCTCGTGCACTGCGGACAGAGGCGGAGGTGGAAACAAATGCTGCCATGTGACGCGGGGCGCTTTGGACGGGAGCGCCAGGAGGCAGCCCTTGTCCTTAGCGTTGGCGGCTGCCAGGGGCCAAGAGAGAGTAGAAGGCCAATATAACATAGGGTATGGTTTGCGAGCTCCTTCTACTCCCCCCGGGCCCCATCCTCCACCTCCACCCTTTTTTTTATATTTACACCTTTCGAAGAATGTTGCCTCATTTGAGGACAGACATTAGGACAAATTGGCAATTATTCTCTCCCACCTCCACCTCTCTCTCTCTCTCTCTCTACTGTTAGTGCCTGTGTCCTGTAGTTATACACGTTTGCAGTGCAGTACAGGGAAGAGGTGAGTGAGGAATGTAGAATCCAAAACAAGAGATTAAAGAAGAATCATCCTCCTCGTTTTCACCAGGCTAACTACAAAAGGGGTCCCCGCGGCAAGGCGCTAGGGACAAAAGAGAAATAGAAAAACTAGCTGCGAACTAGGACAAGCCAGTGCTGAGAGGATATCGATCCGTTCGCCCGTTTGGTATCCCGTCCCTCGATCATGATCGCAATCTCCTGTTCCCATGAAAACATATGCCATCGAAGCTTGTTCTTTTGCCTGCTCCTCCTATCATAGCCTAATTGGATGCTCCCACCTCTCTTTCTCTATTTTGTAGCTCAAAAATGAAATAAAAGGAAACAAAAAGAAAGAAAGAAAAGAAAAGCGATAGTGAGTGACAACAGGAGATATATTTTGGCCTTTATGAGCTCTTCTTTTCACAGGTGGTATTAACAGTGGCTGGCTCCAGTGAAAAGGGTTAACAGGTTTCTCTGCTCCTCCTCTTACTTGTGTTTTATTTCCCAGCCTCGTTATTTTCTTCAGATCAAATCTCGGACCCCCGAGCTAGCTAGTTGGATCAAAAAGGTTTCAGCACTAAACGAAAATGAACAAAATAAAGAACATCCCACCAGCTATGTCGTCACTGTGGCACGGTCCCCTCCGCCTGGAGGATCCACTTGGTGAAGGCATCGAGCGTCTTCATGTCGGCCCTGTAGTGCTTCTGGGTGAACTGGAGCAACGTCGACCACGTGAAGTCCGGGTAGGCCCTTGGGTGCCCGGCGTCCACCAAGCCCTCCGGCGGCCGCACTATCTTGTTCATCTCCGGGCACAGAAAGAAGGCCAATGACTTCCTCGCCACCTTGCTGTTCACCACCGCCCGGTGCAGGCAGCTCTTGTACCGCCCATTCGACAACGCCTGCAAATCCAATAACATTTCGAATACCTTCTCTTCTCCATCATCATAAAATTAAAATTCTACTCGATGACACATTCGACACGAGCAGAGTACTGGATTATATATATATTTATATATATATATATATACCATGAAGGTGTCGCCGATGTTGACGACGAAGGCATCGGGATTGGGGCTGATGGCGCGCCACTTGCCATCGGTGAACACCTGGAGACCGCCGACGTCGTCCTGGTGAAGGATGGTCAGGGAGGTGGGATCGCAATGGGGGCCGGTGCCGAGGGTCAGCTCCGGCTTCTGGCAGCGTGGGTAGTAGTTCAGCCTCATTATCGAATCATTCCCTTGGAAAAACTCCCGGAAATGCGCCCGCCCCACCCCAAGGCTCATCCCAAGAACCTCCATTATCTCCAATGACAGCCTACTCATCGCCTCGCAGTAGTCTTGGTAGATTCTTCTGCAAAACCCAAAACAAAAGAAAACATAATCAGTAATGAAAGAGACAGACAGACAGAACATTATTGCTCGTTTTCATGTCGGTCTTGTTTTTTTTTTTTTAATCCTACCCGAAGTGCCGGAAATCTTCGCCGAGAGTGTGGACGAAGTAGCTCTGGACGATATCTGGGGAGAGAGGAGAGGAGGAGAAGCGAAAAGAAAGGGTCTCCTTCCACGGGAGCCGATCGGCGAACCTCGCGGTAAAGCTGCTCGCATAGCCGCAGCTCTCGCCGGGCTTCCTCTGGGCTCTCTGCTTCTCGGCGAGAGGCATCGAGAAGAAGGCCTCGATGCAGCTATGGGCCTCCGCGAGGAGGCCCGAGGGGATGCCGTGGTTGACGACCTGGAAGAACCCGTGCCGCCCGCACGCCTCGGCGACGAGTCTGGAGACCTCCGCGGTGGCGGCGGGGTCGCCGGAGAGGAAGCCGCCGAGGTCGATCAGAGGGACGGTGAGCTCCTCGTCGGCGTCCGGGGTGGGCTTGTCCTCCTCCGGCCAGACGAATTGGACCGGAATGTCCGACCGCTGGCTGAGGATGGCGGCGTCGAAGACCAACGGCGGTGGTGGCTGCTGGGCAGCGGCGGCGGAGGCGGCGGCGGCGGCGGTCATCAGCCGCGGTTCTGGGGAGGAGACTACCATAGATTTTGGTAGTTATTTTCTCTTTTAATTGGGGATGGGGATGGAGTAAGGAGGGAGGAGGAAAGAGAAAGAAGGAATGGGTGGGATTGAAGCGTGGGGGGTGTGAGTGAGGAAAAGCCAAGGCCGGCCACCGAGGAGGTCGGTGTACAAAATTATGGAATCTCAAGGATTCAATCTCGTCATATCTTCTGGGTTAACTACTGCTGCTCTTTCCCCTCCCCTCCCACAGACATTATATAGGGGGAGGACGAATGCTGTTTTGCTCCACAGTGTGCGGCAAATCAGAGCCATTCATCAATATTTTATTATAAATGATACTATTTAAAAACATCGTGAGTATAATAATGCTTTTGTGGATTTGCTTCCTTGAAACGGAAAAAGCAAAACGACCACAATAGGCCAGATCTTACCTGCCAATGAAGGCAAGCAAGTACTCTTACCCAGAAAAAAAAAAAAAAAAAAAAAGTATTTAAAATTGTTTCTTTTGCATGCGTAGAATTAGTTCATGACTTAAAAAAAAAAAAAAAAACCCTAAATTTATTTTTTGCATAAGATAATCAAGAAGTGCCTCTCTGCATCCATGGGCGGGGGAAAATATTTTCTGAATTTATATCTTTTTTATGCATGGCAGTCAATAGCTTTTTCTAAAATAATCTAAATTTATTTTTTAAAATAATTAAGATAAGTTCTGATGTGGATATGGGTCAAGAGTTTTCGGATCCGGCTCCGATCTCTGGCATGAAGTATTGTCCGCTCTGACTAGGTCCGGGCCGGACGCGTGCCCGACGGTCCCCACTGGATAGTCCCGGCGCCACATGTGGCAGCCTCACGATTTTGTCCTTCCCCCGTGGGAAAAGACGCCTCGTGAGAGGAGAGAATTCTCTAGGCTACTTAAGGCCATAGACACTCTTTACTTATCCGATGTGGGACTTTCGAGATTCAATCTCCCAAGGCCTACCCACAAACAGCCCCCAGTCAAGAAGGTGCTATGGCAGGCAGGGGTCGAGTTCCCACAGACGGCGCCAATGATGTGGATATGGGTCAAGAGCTTTCAGGTCCGACTCCGATCCCTGGCACGAAATATTGTCCGCTCTGGCTAGGTCTGGGTCGGGCGTGTGCCCGACGGTCTCCACTGGATGGTCTCGGCGCCACACGTGGCGACCTCATGGTTTTGTCCTTCCCCCATGGAAAAAGGTACCTCGTGAGGGAAGAGGATTTTCTGAGCTACTTAAGGTTATAGACACTTTTGACTTATCCGATGTGGAATTTTCGAGGTTCGACCTCTCGAGGCCTACCCACAACAAGTTCCATGAAATTTATTTTGAATTTTTTTCCTCTGACAGCACAGGGGGAAATATTCTTGAAAGAAATATGGCTTCTTTTTTTTCTATGCATGATAATCTTTTTCTAAATTCATTTTTTCATGCATGGTCTCTAAACAACCAATTTATGTGTTTTCATATATATCAATAATAAAAAAATAAAAAAATGGAAAAGAATAACATTCTCATTAATACCATGTCAAAAAAAAATGTCATCAAGCATGTAGCATAGCCATGAAATACCTAATTCAATTTTTTTCCTAAAATAACCAAGAAGAGTCATGAAATTTATTTTGAATTTTTTGACATATATGGAAAGAAATATTTCTAAAAAAAGCTATTTTTTTTCTTATGCATTATAATTTCTAACATATCTAGATCAATTTATTACCATATCTATATGCCTTTACATATCTAGATAACTTTTATTTTACAAAATTATGGATATTTTAATTATGATTCTTCTATGATGTTTTCTATTTTTTCTAAATTTTAGCGTTGCATTCTATTTACTAGGTTTAGAGATGTCGACCCATAACAAAAGTACAATAATGGTAGTATTTTTCATTGGTCTTAAATTTGATCTTTAGTATATAGGGTAATTCGATTTTCATCGAGGTTAGTTAGGGAACTTTGAGTAAACTATTATAGATAGGTTTGATATTGAAATTCTGATGACATTGAAATCCTCAAATAATGAACTTGCACCATAAACTTTGTAAATCATTAATTCTCGCTATTAACATACACAACATAATTATATATTGTTTAAAATTTTATAGGCTTATTAATAATTTATGCAATTAAATGTGGCAATTTTGAATCTCTATATATAAAAATTACTTGAATAGAATCTGATGAAGTTAAAAAACTAAAAATGGGCCAAAATATATCTCTTGAATATTAAAAACTTCTGCTCAGTATAGTTTCAAATGCAGAAAAGGAGAGACAAAATGATTATTGTACATGGTAAAATTTTGATTATACAAAAAATGATTTATGTTTAGTACTGTTATGGTAAAAAAGAGGCTAGAAGGAAAAAAATACAAATGAGAGACAGTGAGTGCGGGGGAGAGAAAGAGAGAGAGAGTACACAATGCATATTATGATTTACAGTAAGAAATAGTTTAATTAAAAATAATTATTTCAAAATTGAAAACTCTTAAGTTTTCATACAATGGAGATAATTAAAATGTAAATCATACTCGTCTCGTTCATCCCGAACTGATATTATTTGAAAACAAAATTACAACTGCTATAATTGTGTAACTATTAGTTGTAGTGAAAATAATTAGCACACGTTTTAAAAAATTCGAGGACGGCTGTTGTGAAATCACGTCATTATTCATTGAATGCCAACATCTTATCGGCTAAGTTGGATGGTTAATTGCAAAAATATATGTGAATGTCCTTTATGAACAGTGACACTGCAAATAAAAATCAGAATAATGGCCGTTCGCTTTAGTAGAATAACCTCCAGAGAGTAGCTGCTGCAAAAAGCCTCTAAACTGAAATAACGGCCATTTGTTTTAGATCTTGGCGTATTTTTCGGTTATTGACCGCGGAAGAAGATTGTGCGTGGCGCGGGCGTAAGGTGCGGCGGCTCCGCTCGGCGGATTTTGGCCGTTCCCAGGGGTTTCCACAAAGAATTCAAAAATTATGGGATGGGACGCGAAATTTTGGCGTTAGACCCAAATTGGAAACCTTGCCCATAATAACTGCTAGATTAACATTAGTGAAAGAAAAGTGCTGACGCAAAACGCCTTTTCCACATCGTGCAAGCGTGCCCTCTCTAATTTGGGGCCTCTTTAATTTTTCTTTAGATAAAGACTGTTATGGCCAGGGCTTCGTTCCTTGTAACACTTAGCCAAAAAAGATATAAAGGGATGGATTCTGGATAGATGGTAACCACCGGTGCTGCTAGCCTAGGTCCCATCATCTCATACTGCTCCGATCCGAGGTTACTCCCAACTATAAGCGTCCCACCATCATTGCATGAATAGGCGCCATTGTATGCATTAGAAAAAGCAAAAAAACAGGGCCATGAATTGAGGGTCTGACGGTACGGCTGGCAGTGTTGGTTTTTAATTAAATTAGCCTTCTTGTTTCGACACTATTTTAATCATAATTGGATTGTAAGGACTCAAGTCCAAAGACTATCTTAGCTGTAGATCCCTGGATACATCGGTGATACTATATTCTTAAGAACGACCAGTATCAACTAACCTTGATTATCTGCAAGGGAGAAAGCTGAACAAATTGGTCTACTGGGCACAGCTTGCGGGTTATAACATTGGGGCCACTAGTTGGGCCTACTGGAAAAAAGTGTGGGTTGAAAGACCCGTACAGCCCAAAGCAAAGCCAGTCTTTTTAATGGATGCTATATGGTAAGAAGTGTGGACAGGCAAGGACAAAGTGGGCCGCGGCCTGCAGACTTCCTCGTTGTTACTTTACTTTGGAGCAGGCTTGCGCTTGCAGTTCTCTGATGCAAGCTGGCAGATTTACACAGAAGCAACCTTCGTTTTCGTGAAAAAGACTATTACGGCAATGGTATGGCATGTCTGATTCAATTACTTCTTGTGAATCAAACCATAATTATAACGAGCACATATTGCATTATGAAAGTTATTGATTGGATCGAGTTCACGATGGACTGTGAATAATTTATTAGTTACAAGAAGGGAAACAACATTGAATACATGATAGGGCGCATCATCAAGTAGCAAAAAGACAATAAATATATGGTAGTATTTGTTGTTATCGTACATTAAAAAAAAAAAATGGAGGAAAAGAATTAAATTATTGATGATCGTCTTATTAGAAATTAGAGTACGTTGTCATAACCTGCCAACCGGCCATCCATGATTGGTGTGAGATAGAAGCTCTATTGCTTAACTGGCCAAGAGGTGTAGCCGGAAAGCGATAAACTGATAATGCTGGCGAGAACTGCCAAAACAATTGAGGCTGGCCAGGCCGATTTACATGTAATGCCACAACTCCCCTAAGCTCGTTCTTGTGGGGGCGCGGGCATTTATTGGAGGGTAGCCGCGTGACGAGATGGATACGTTAAGGGGCACCGTAGTGTTACAAATTCTACCGATTTTGTCTTTTTGTGTAACGGAAAACACAATGTTACAAAATCCATAAATTTTGTCTTTTTATACAATAGAAAACGTCGGAACAGCAACAGATAGGATACTCATAAAATTTGCCCTATTTGTATCCGTACCAATTTAAAATCCTACAATCCGATCTCATCCAAATCTAATTATAAATTTATCTAAAAATTCTAGATCCACCGCATCAAAAAAAAATAGTAAAAATCCACTGTATATTTAAACTTGCCCGGCTAATCTTTATTCAATAGAATCATTTGGATCAAATGGGATATCTGATCCAAAATTATATATAAAAAAAATAACGTGATAAAAAAAATATTTGCATAATAATTTGAATATAAATAATATAAAATAAAAATTAATAATATATCAAACTTTGAATTCAAGTTTGAACAAACAATCATGATCCATGATACTAAAATCAAATCAATAATCCTTTCACCCCTATATATATATATATATATATATATATATATAATTTTAAAATATATATTATATAATTGGATTCAGATAGCAGATACTCGAAGATCAAATTTTAAACTCGGTCCAAATCTTAAAAATTTGAATAATAAACTCCAAACTTTATAAGATTTTGCTAAATGAATCCTATTAAAATTTGAGATTCATCGGATATCCAAAAAAATCTATCCAACTATTTTTTCAATAAACTGAGTTGTTTTACTTAATTATCGAGCAGTGAATTTTGCTAAAAAAAAATCTTTTAGTGAGCTAAATCAATGTTCGTATGGTAGATTAAATCAAACTATGATGCTTTTTTGGAGAACGTGTTTGTGGTTTACACACAGATTCACCACAATTTAATCGGACTCAAACTTAAACCCACCTATTCTCCTCCCATCCTTCCCACCTTTAATGTAGCCCCTTGGCCGCCATATCTTCTCTCTGTGTATGTAGAGTAGATACATTCATATATCTTTTCTTCTTTGCTTTTGAGCATTGCTACCTACTACCGTGGAGCCCCTCAAATCCCATCGTCCTCTCCCCCAATCCCTTTCTTTGTCATTATCGAGCCTTCTATATAGGAGATGGCAACGGATTAGGTATGGATCAAGTCGATCAATATTTATATCACTCCTATAATTAAAAATCCCATACTCATATCTGCCCCATGCCTGCCTCGGGTCAGGAAGGGTTAGACCAAGTAAAGGCACGGACTAGGTAAAAAACTCATCATGTAAATATTATAAAATAATTATAACTTTGAAAAATTTAAATTAAGGTTATTTTTCAAGAATTTATATCTACTATGGGTTCTAATCAAATCCGATAAAATCCAACCCATTTGGGTCAAATCAGACTGGATACTCGATGGATCGGCTAAAGTTGCAATCCTTCCTTCCACAGTCTGATCTATAAAATATCAAGTGCCTCAGGCCTATTTGTCTCGATTGTTACATCATCACTATCTCTCCCCACATTTGAATCCATCCAAAATCACCTCTATTCTTTCCTTCCCATCCCCTTAACTTCTACCCTTTTCTCTCACCATGGTTGCTACGATGACGAGACTCCTCCTGGAATCGCCATTGAAGGGATGAGAGGGATGGAGAGAGAGAGAGATAGAGGACAAATATCTAGGATTGAGTGAATTGATGAAGGGTATGGAGATCTTGTTCTGCTTCCCCTTATTGGTTGATCCGCGGGCAATTTTATCATTGACTTGGGTGGTTAGGATAGTTGAACCATCCAGGATTCCAGTTCGAAAAGATTTAGAAAATTTTTAGATTTTTTTCTTGATGAGCCCATCTTGCTGAACGGATGATCGAATCGATTTAGACAAATCAACCGGATCTAGAACATTGAGGTAAAGGGCCTAAAACTTTAAGTTAAGAATTGACTTTTTTTTTTTTTTTTAATTAAGCTTTATACATTGAAATGTAGCTCTAGAATTTGCCATCTATATTATTTTGTATTATTATTTTTTAGAATAAGTTCCTAAGTTCTATTCATATTTTTCATAATATTTTTTATGATATAAATATTATACTAAATTATATATGATATAATATATTAAATAATTTTATTATATATTATTATATATGATATATTATTTTGGATGAACAGATCGATGCGGATAGCGAACAAATGGAGCAGCAAGGGAAACAGGATGAGTCGGGCATTCGGTGATTTGAGGATGGGGAATGGACAAAGGATTGAGGTTAGAGATATTTTAGGAATAAAATAAAAAAATTATTTTATTAGTTTTTGAGAAAATAATTTATCGATTTTCTAGTTGGGTAAGTTTTTATATGCGTAAATATTATTTATAAAAAAATAACTGAGTAATGTAGAAAAGCATAAGAATATGAGTTAGTTGTTGAATGAGAAAGCTAAACTTTTCCATAAGATATTGACGGTAGAAATACAGTGATACACTATCATTTCAATCATTCAAATGGCACGGACACATGAGCTAATAAACTAGGCTGTGGTGATGAAACCAACTTGATCCCTAAACCTTCAACGAGTGCAATTCAAATACTAAAATATACTATTCAAATTTTGGATGCTTCATATATTTTATTGGAGGGAAATTTAATGACAGTTATCAGATGGCCCGCATATTTGTCGTTTCTGGATGTTTATCCCCATCTTCTGCTAAAGGATTGTCAACATTTCACTGTAACTCTTTATTCATTTGAGATGACATATGTATGCGGAAAAATTAACAGTGCAACTGGTTGGGTTGCATTATTTGTAGCCAATCATATGGGAACCATGTTGTGGACTTCCACTGCTACTAATTCCCCACTAACTTTTTACTAGTTCTTTCCACGCTATTATATCTATTGTGGATAATATAATAACTTGGTGGAATTCTCGGGCACGTGCTCGTTCATGATCGGTGCATTCATCAGGGCTTGCGCACTGCATCCGCAGCCAACAGCATCTGCGAGCCACACCGGATGCCACAAAGCGTGCTCCGGCTGAACCATGCGAGCCCTGACACCCGCCTTAATCATGCTGGGGCACATGCCAGGCACGCGGGCCCCAGGAAGCCCAAATTCTGGACCAGTTATAAGTTTACTACCCATTGATCGGTGAGGACTCCACAAGTCTACTTTTGGAAAATTCTTTGTACACCGTACGTGGCGCAAAAAATCTTACATGACACGTACCATCTCATTTGATTAAATTATATTATTATTATTATTTTATAATATATATTTGATATTTAATATTTTATTTTTTCATATAAAATTTTGAATGATAAAAATATTTTTTTTCTGAAAAAATTATGACATTCTATATCGATATTATGACATCCTGTGTTGAAATTATAACTTTCTACACAGGATGTTGTAATTTTTTTATGAGATATTATAAAAAAAATAATATTTTTATCATTGAAAAAATTTTCAATGATCAAAATATTTTTATCAAAATTATAATATTTTATAAAAAAATTATGACATCATGTGCAAAAAGTTATAATTTCAACGCGATGTCATAATACCGATACAGAAGATCATAATTTTTTCAAAAAAAAAAGATATTTTCATCATTCAAAATTTTAATTAAAAAAAATAGATTTATGAGTATTAAATATGCATTAAAAAGTGTTAGCTATGTGGTCCAATTAGATGAGATGATGTACTCCATGTTAGATTTTCTATGCCGTAAATACTGTACAAAAAATTTCTCGTCTATTTTTTAGTTCCGCCAGCTACTAAGGTTAATCAAGAATGGCGAACTTCTACCAAAAAAAGAAAAAAACCAAGAATGGCAAACAGGTGACGTAGCTCCAGCTCCCATCATTGTATTTTGCTACTAAAATATAGTTCTAAGATATCTACATTCTATAGACCAGTATTACAAACACCCCCAAATGTTTCTCACGCTTTCCTGCTGTTTGACCTATCAAATTTGGAGTCATTCGGCTAATATATTTCGTTGGTGCGGGACTTTGTCACGCCACTTGTCTTGTTGGGTTGCATTATTTTATTTATAATTATGGATTTTGTCCATCTTATGGTGACAGCATATGACTTCGTGATTGCTCAATTAAAAGCGTCAAATTAGTCCAAAATAGATTTGAAGGGCCACGTGCATAGGTGGCAGGCCCTAATAAGGTTTAAAATTTTCATTAGAGTGGATTAACAAAAGGGGCTTTTTAACTTATGCAATGTCATAGCATTATTTCTAAGATAATAAAATAATCAGGAGCGGCAATTTTGATTTGGATCTGTTTATTAAATCATAACGAAGATCTGATCCGTTCTATTCAAAACAGAGAAAAAAGGAAAAAGAAATTAAAAAAAATAGATCCAATCTGTCTAATCCAAGCCATTAGCTCTGAGGGTTGGAAATGGATCAGATGTCTTAGACCCACTAGTGCAAGTCAGGTTGGATTTACATTAGGGTCACTTCATCCAATGGATCAACTCCTAATTCAACTAAAAATCACTTTATAATTCGAGGGGATTCGAGGAATCGAAGTTATCTCCAACCGGTTTAATTTGGTATCTTACTAGTGGGAAAAGGGAAAGAGTAGTCCCTGCCCATTGCTTCCGATATGAAATAAAATGTTTATAATTTATGTCAAGGACCCACTCCGAAACAATTGGAAACATCCGAGGTAAACATCTTTTTCTCTGAAGGTCATAGGTTTCATTCCATCTTGAGTCTTCCGTCGTGAGGAACTTAACCTTCGGAGTTGGGCAGGTAATTGGGTCGAGTCTTGGTGAGTGGAGCTGGTAGCAGACAGGGTTGTTTGGATTCTTTTCTTGGACTACCATACATCTATTTGGCTCTTTCAAAACGCCATTTTTACATGACAACTAATGCCACATGGCCTGCCCATAGAATCCTATGTTTGCCAAGTGGCCGGTCCAAATTATTCTATTACTAGTCCTACACCCGTGCAATGCACGAAAATTTGAATAAAAAAATTATAAATAATAAAAAAATAATATTTTTATTAAATTACATAAAATAAAGATGAAATACAGTTTAAAATAAAAAAATAATTTTTTAATAGTGCTAATTGAATGCAATGAATTATAAAATAGTTAATAATTTTATTTAAATATCATAATTGAAAGTTGTCAATTATAAAATAGTTAATAAAATATGATTGAAATATTTTAATTTATGTTGATTTATTTTTTAGATAATTTATATGTAGAGATTCTTATTAAATAATGAAAGATCCAATGAACATCACTACAAAAGAGTAAATAATTAAGCAATCATATGGAAAAAATAATTATAGACCATTGTAAACACAAAGCCTCCAAAAATTATAATATATAAATATAAAATCTATTACAGATGCGAACCTTTTAAGAGTAAAGTTTATATTGCATAGCATTGTTATCATAAGTTATAAAAGTCAAAATTAATAGTGTCAATTGTTAGCTGAAACAAACCTTTTTAGTTTATATTCTAAAAAACTTCTTTGAAAACAACATTTCTTGTAGATTTGATACTAACGTCTTCATCTTTGGTAACCAAAATTTTCAAATCTCTTCTGCTTCTCACCCTTGATATTATAAAATTGGCCATGACTGAAAACTGGTTTTGGAAGATACAAAAAAATATTGGAAAGAGTCTGCCCTTAGCTTTTATTTATAGTCATTGCAAAGCATACAGTCAATGGATATTGTCTTCGTTGAAATTTAAAAGGCAATCTAGAATCAGAAGGAATTAAATTCATTCGAGGTATGAATACCTTTTCACCCATGTTGCTCCCTAAAATTACTTTTTCTTCAACCACTGAGCCATAATCAAGGTCCATTTGATCTAAGCAAAGACAGGGACTTGACCATCTACAACTATTGTATTGGTTCTAGAAAAATCCTGATTTAATCTAATTCAATATTTGGTTAGATTTAATCAATTTTTCTAGTTAGTCCATTAATTCTTTGATTCTAATCTTAGGTCTAACCCAATTAAGAGGACCTGATTTGAGCTATCCATGCCCCATGTTTTATGCAATATCATTAGATCTCAAATCACAATTCTAGATCAAATCAACTTAACACTTAATTCTCAATTAAGTTTTGCATCAATATGATTAAGATTTTGAAAATAATTTTCACATATAAATCATAAAATCTTTTAGATCAAATCAAAACTTTTTATGATTTTGATTCAAAATAATTTTGAGTAAACAAGATTAGATGCAACTAACTTTTTTGTAACTTGCATCACATACAACAACACCTAGGGTTTCAAGATCTAGAGTTTTGCAAGAAAGTAAGTTTTCTCCTTTCGCTTTCTTCTTCATGGGATCTAATCACATGGCACCCCTACACAACATAAGACCATCCCATTGAATGAAAAGAGAAGGCTTTTAAACCCTTCTTGCTCTTATGACCGGACGGTCTGGTGATCAATCCAATCCAAGTACTTGCTAATCGGATCATCTAATCTAATTACATATCATATATGCTTGAATTTAGATCTCATCTAAATTATATCAGATCTGATTATGATCTTGGATCATATCTAAATCAAATCATAAACATCACATCATGATATAAAATCAGATTTTATCAACGATCAGCACAAACTAAGATAAATTTTTCATTATAAGGGATAAACCCTATAGCAGGACAACCTTATATCAGTTTGTGTGATCCATCATTAATTAAATTCAGATCTAAATATCACATATCAGATCTAAATAAAATTAAATTTTAGATTTAATATGCACATAAATCATGTCATAACGAACCTAGGCTCGATACCACTATTGGGATGTGTAGGTGATTTCATTCATGTATTTAAAATTTTTTTTAAAAAAATTACAGTGGAAGGCAACTAGATTAATCAAATTAATCTAACATACATATGATCTAATCATCAAATCAATCTACTTTAGGATCTATGATATGTTATGTTGCATATAAAATCTAAAATACTCTGAAGATAAAATCGGCATGCATACATGTGAGCAGTAGATCACATCTACTTCTAATCTGAGTTCAGAACTCCATATCTGATTGTGGGTCGATGATCTTCACTGCAGAGAGACATGATAAAGAGGATCCTTACTGATTGCTCATAGTCGCACATGCGTTCGGCCTCTACAAAAAATCTACTCGAAGCTCCAATCTGATCGGTCTTCTCGGGAGTGCTAGCTCGTGCAAAGACTTTCTTCTTGACTGATCTGAATCCTTTCTTCAAATCTCTAGAGCCTTTTCAGAGATTGAAGATGAACTTCTAGAGGAGATAAAGAGGTGAAAGAAAGATGGAGGAGAAAATAATTTTTTCTAATTTATTCTCTCTTCCCAAACTCTTAGAACCAAAAATTTGGTATTCAAAATTTTGCGCACACCCCAAGAGAGAGGACCCTTTTCTCTATATTTCATGCCATGATCCATGCCCAAACTTCTAACATATGAATAACTCTCTTCTGGTATCTTACAAACACAAAACGAACCATAAAAGTTTCTTTTATAGGTATGTAAGGAGGTGGGGTGAAGAGTCCTAGTGATTCTGGACTCTTACAGGATTCTACCTCCCTTTACAATTCCATATCTCAAAATATGCCAAAAAAATATGGGACATCACTTTCATATTTTTTTACGGTAAATCAATTCTCCAACTGATCTCTTATGAAAAATCTTCTCAAAATGTCATACATATAAGGAGAAAAAAATTTATTGGCGTGGAGAGTTTGATCTGGATGAGAACAGATTCTCCTGATAAGGAATATTTTAAAATCTAATTTTAGAATCTTTCTTTTATCAAAACCAAATCAGATTTGGATGTAAAATAGATAAGGGAAAGGACTCTTTGTTGTAAAAAAATCTCATACAAAATAATTTTGTGTGTGGAGATATATAGCATGCAATTTGGGTTGGCACAAGGAGAAGAGTCATATTCCAATAAGGACTCTTAATTTTCTTATTTGAATCCAAACCAAATCACATCTGATTTAACCCAAATAAAATATATGAAATTCATTCTATTAGATTCATAATTTTTTAACCAAATTTTAATCAAATTAAAAATTGATTGAATCAAAGTCCAGATCAAATCAGGGATAATTCTTCCTTAGCGATTAGGTCATCTCATAACCTAATCGAGTCAAACCTAATTGAATTGAATTCAATTAGATTTAATTTAATCATCTTTGCTCAATCAAATTAAACTAATCAGTAATCTAATTACTAATTAATCTTTCATTAATTCACTAACACTTAGTAAACTAATTTATTATAATTTTTGTATAAGATTAATCATCAATCGAATTGATGATTAAGCCCTTGAATGATTCTCAATTGTTGATCAGCCACATAATCAGTCAAAAAATTTTTTGAGTGTGACCCCATAGGTTCAAACCTAAGTCAATTGTACAAGAATATTTTTTTGAACCAATCGATGTAACCATCTAGCAATGATGACCCGACGTCCGGATAGATCGAATGATGGTGAAGCAATATTCAAGAATTTATTGGCATATGGTTACTGTATAATTCATCTCTTTGATCCTAATACTTAAGGACGACCTAAGATTTAACTGTCAATCCTAGATAAGTCATCTACATTGTATTTCAATCTTTTTTAAATCTATTACATAGATTATCCGAGCTCAGATTTTGTTAAATTGAAATACACTGATGCATATCTCCTACTAATTCGGAGAGGTCAATCCCATCTTGACTCACGAACCGACTTGACAAGTACTTGATTATATCCAGAAACCTTCTGTCATTGAATTAAAAACTTAGTTAGTCCGACATCAAAGTATAGTGAGTTGCTTGTAAGTCACTGTGGTGATCTCAGGTCGGATGAACACTTATATCCATACCCTTTGCGAGCTACTCTTGATAGCAGAGTGCTCCGCAGTTGGTCACGTTCAGTGATGATGTATCCCTACATCTCATCTGCATACCATACCAGTATCTCCATACCATTTGGTTACAAGGACAATCAATGCATATGGTACACAATGACCTACACTTGATATCGCTATCATCCTAGTAATAGCGTATCGTTTGATCGCGAACCAGTTTAAGAACTACGCGATAAATCCTCCTTTATCGATCAAAGTAGTCTTAAGGACTTTTTTACAACATAAGAGTTCGTTAGAAGATGTATCCTTGTGAATGAAAAATATCAAATAATTTTTATTATTTATCAATTCATATATATTTATAATTAGCACATTCATCAAACGATTGGCTTTAGGATACAATTCTCAATATTATATACATAACACTATTCATCGACCTCTTCAGATGTTTGATATCCTTCAAAATCTTCTTTCAATTCTTTCTCTTCTTCCTCTTCTTCCCCTTCTTAGAGAAGATTATCATTTAAAACAATCTTATTTGGATCTACCTCCTCATTTTGGCCATCTTCATATAGAAGATTTTTTGAAGCATCCAATTCCACATCATCGAATGATTGATGAACTCCTATTGTCTCATCCTTTTGAAAGTATTCTGGTAATTGAGGTTCTTCTTCTTCTTAGAGTACATAATGACAACTCGAGACTTAATTTTGCATACAGCCTACCAATCTTTCCTTTCTCTTTTTTTTGATGAAAAAAGAGTATAATATACTTGAGCAGCTTGTGCATAGTATAAATGGCTCGTTGACATAAATTTTTTATCCATGTTAATTTTAATAACTGAGCCGTGATCAACCTTCATTTCTCTTCCGGGTTTCGCATGGCCTCAGCAGAAAAACCGAACCCCTCTACTCTCCGTTTCACGCACAGGCCCTTTTAAAGGGTTAAAACCCAATTAGATTAGGTTTAAGAGTCCTTAATCAACCCAAATCAGGTTCTGAACCGTCGGATCAAAAAAGATCAACCACGTGGTCCACAGGCTCATCCGTGGACTGCCCAGTCCACGGTGGACGGGCAAAGGGCCAGCAGGCCGCTGGGCCTGGCCGGCCCGCTCCCGCGCGCCGGCCCGGCTAGGCCGTGCGCCCGCCTGGGCCGCCCGCCCGCGTGGGTCACGCATCCCGCGCCAGCCTGGGTCGCACGTACCGCACGCCGCTGCCTGCGGCCACACTGCTGCCGCCCGCCGTCGTCGCCGGCGGTCCTCCACCACCTCGAATCTCGTGCCGACTTCAAAAGCTCGTATCTCTTCCATCCGAGCTCCGTTTCGGATGATCTTGGTCTCGTTGGACTCCATTTTTCACCGTGAACCTCGCTGTGGGCTCAATGTGGACTGAATCTCAAGATATCAAATCTTAACAATCTCTACTTCGACTCGATATTCGACCTCCTCCAAACTTCGAGAGCTTCTGGATCTCCTCGCCCCCATGCCCTGGGGCAATCGCCTGCTGATCATGGATGGACAAACATGGGAGTCGAGCCAGGCTGTTCGATCCCATCTCCATCGTATGCTGTGCTCCTCCTGACCTGAGACCTGCTCGGGCATCATCCTGCGGCAATAGGAATCTCACCTTGCGACGTTGCCTCTCGTCCTCCCGAGTCTCCTGTCTCGTGCCCGATCCGCCTCCTGGAGCTCCACCTCACTCTGGCTCCACCTGACTCCCGAAGCTCCACCTCGCACTGGGCTCCCTACCAGGTAATAATGTCCTCTGCTCCCCTTCTTCCCCTCCAGCACAATCCTATTACCGTGTAGCACCCTCGGGATTCCTCCACCAGCTACCGTTTGTAGCCTCTCGAATCCAGTCTGCTAAGTGAGATAAGATTCTGTCTGAAATCGGATATGTATCGGACCTCCCCCAATCTTCTCACTGCACCATCATGTGTCCTCTAGCTGACCGTCCCAATGCCTCTGATCACACAGCTCGATCCATCCAGCAGATATACAGTGCCCTCACTATTCTCCAGGGAGTCAAACTGCTCCTCTCTGCAACATACATGATAGGGGCATGCAGAATCTAATATCCACTGCTGGGAAGAAGTAGATACCTCGTCAGATATCTCCAGGACATCTCCATCGAATCGCTGCCGACCGTCGCTACAGCAGCCACCGTCCGATTTTTAAGTTGAGGACAATCTCTGGCTAGATGCCCTAACTCTTCACACCGGTAACACCTGATTTGCTCAAGTCCCTCCTGGACTTAGACCGCCCTCGTTGCGATCTCCTGTCGCTCCGTCTACGGCCTCCTGCTCCTCCAGAAGTACCAAAACTGAGCTACCGCCACCTGAGCTCGAAGCTGGGTTCTCCCTCCTGAGAACCTCGTTCTGGAGTATAGCCGCAGTGACCTCATCCATTTTGATGGTGCTCTTCCCCATTAGAAGAGCAGTCACCAAGGACTCGTACGAAGGAGGAAACGACGCCAGCAAAACCAGCGCCCTGGTCTTCTCCTCAACGTTCTCGCCAACGCTGAGGAGGTCGGTGAGGATCTTCTAGAAGTGGCTCAAATGCTCCTGCACGCTCTGTCCCTCAGTCATCCGCAGTTGGTAAAACTGCCTCCAGAGGAAAAGAGTGTTGGTGAGAGACTTCGCCATATACAACTCCTCGAGCTTCGACCACAGCACCGTCGGGGAAGTCTCGCTTAGCACATGGATCACCACCTCATCCGCCAGGTGCATGCGGATGGTACTCATCGCCTGCATCTGTAGCCGTTTCCAATCCCGCACCTCTATGGTGGTTGGCTTCTCATCGCACAAGAGAGCATCTATCAACCCCTGTTGGATGAGCACGTCCTTCACCCTTGCCTGCCACAAGGAGAAATTGCTCTTACCATCGAACTTGTTGATCTCCATCTTGATTATTCCTGTCTTCTCCATCTTCAGTCTTGCTCACCACCGCTGCAATCTGCATCTTTGTACACCTTGCTTTGATACCACTTGTTGGATGGATGTCTGGCCAGGACACCACCTCTCAATATCTTTTCAGTACCACGCGATGTAGCAGGAAGAAAGAAAAAATAAAACAAAAGAAAAACAATCAAAATACGTGGATCAGCCATAAAAGGGCTCGCTTCCACGGGGCATGCAAACTTCACTATGAAAAGAAATTTTACAAGAGGAGACCTCACCCTCAACCCTTGTACACCTAATTCTCTCTCACCTGAAGTTCCCTCACAAAAGCTCTCTCTCTTTTGGAAGACCCCCGAACCCCTGAAGTGCCTGACGACCGCTGTCGGGAGCCTCCTGCTCCTTGTCCCTCAGCGCTTCTGCCTCTCTCTTCTTCCTCTTCTCGGGTTCCGTGTGGCCTCAGCAGAAAAACTGAACCCCCTACTCTTTGTTTCACGCACAGGCCCTTTTAAAGGGTTAAAACCCAATTAGATTAGGTTTAAGAGTCCTTAATCAATCCAAATCAGGTTCTGAACCGTCGGATCAAAAAACAGATCAACCCACGCCCTCCGATCATAATTGGTCCACGAAATAGTGCCGTGGATCACGCAAAACGCGTGAAAAACGCCCGCACGGTCCACAGGCCCATCCGTGGACCGCCCGGTCCACAGTGGACCGGGGCAAAGGGCCAGCAGGCCGCTGGACCTGGGACGGCCCACTCCCGCGCACGGGCCTGCGCGCCTGGCCGCGCGCCCGGCTGGGCCGTGCGCTCGCCTGAGCCGCGCGCCCGCCTGGGCCGCCCGCCCGCGTGGGTCGCGCATCCCCGCGGCCTGGGTCGCGCGTCCGCGCGCCGCCGCCTGCGGCCGCGTCGCTGCCGCCACCGCCGATCGCTGGCGGTCCTTCGCCGCCTCAAATCTCGTGCCGACTTTATCGATATCGAAACCATTGGTGCTTAAATAGAATGACACTATTGCATTCAATGTAACTCATCTTAATCATTTTTTCGAGGATTCCGTAGTAGTCACTTTCCGCCTTAGCTTCCCACCAACTGCCTTTTATACACACACCGCTATTCATTGTACTTTTATAATTTTTATGCTAGGTGTGGAATTTGAAAACCATCTACGTTACAGCCATTATAGCATGTCACATATTTTTCAGGCCTGTAACCTAATGATCTCAGCTTCGTTAGTATGGACGTGCTCCCACGCTCCCTTGAATGACCTGCATATTATAAAAAAATAAATTAAAAAAATTAAAATATATAAAATAACAATGGATGCTTATCAATTGATGAAACCAATATACAAAGTTTTCTAAGCACTGTGTTGATATTTCTTCATCACTTATGTTCGAATTTTCTCCTTTCAGTATCTCATCATATTGCCTAAATATGCATAAGATAAGAATACTGAAATAAGTGATTAAAGAGTTGGGATTGTGATGGATACTTCAGGACATATGAGTCAACCTCTGTATAGTTTAGTAAAATATGTCTCTGCCTGTCGAACTTCAGTATCGAAGAAAACTCGATGAACCTCATGTTCAAATTCTCAAGTGGGATAGGCAAATATTGAGATCTCCCGCTCTGATCCCTTAGCACCACCGCTATCATTTCGGCCCACTTGAGTCAGGTTGGTCTACACGCGGGGATTAAAATAGTATCGGTTGAAATTTGAAATCTTTTCTATTATATAAGCCTCCATAATAGAATTTTCGACTCGGGCCTTATTTTCTATTTTCTTCTTGAGACTATGCATGTATCTTTCAAATGGATGCATCCACCTATACTGCACTGGACCTCCCACCCTAGCTTCATATGCCAGATGAAACATGAGGTGCTGCATGAAGTCAAAAAAATTGAGAGAAAATATCTTCTCCAACTTGTATATGGTCTCTACACTGCTAGCCTCAAGACTAGAGATGTGATCGGTAGATAGTTTGATAGCATAAATATCTCTGAATAGAAGGCTAAGCTTGGTCAAAAAACTCCATATGGAGTTAGAAAGAAGATCACGCCAAGCCAATGGGAATAATCATTGCATAAATATGTGGCAATCATGTCTCTTTAGCTCATGAAATCTGCAATCTTTGACATTGATGCATCGAGCTAGATTACTTGTATAACCATCTAGAAATTTAAGGCTCTTACGCCATTCGCAAATATTCTTCAGCTGCTCCATTGTTAAGGTATAGGATACTTTCGGCTTCAGAAATTTTTCAAGTGACACCTCAACCTGCTCTAATAGAGGACACTTGCATATATTTTTCATATCTGCTCAAGTCTTAAGATTGTCCTTCGTCTTGTTCTTGACATCCATAACAGTATAGAAAACATTATCGAATACATTCTTCTCGATATGCATGACGTCAAAATTATGACGGATTAAATTGATGGATCGATAAGATAATTTTCAGAAGATGTTTCATTTCATCCAGTTATGAGTTGTACCGAACTCCTGAGGCTTCTGCTTATCAAATTTAATGTCAAACAGGACTTCGTCCAATTAGGATATCCTCTGAAATACTTCCATACCACTGAATTACTGGGTTGCGTGGTCCTTCTCTATCTTATTCTTTTTAAAATTGTCCCACTGCTTTCGAAAAGGATGATGCTCGAAAAAGAATTGACAATGACAATCGAACCAACAAGGCTTACGAACATGCTCAAGCTGAAATGATTTGTATTTTCCATGTAATAGGGACATGCTAGCTTCCCATGAGTGCCTCTATCCTAATAGCATCTCATAAGCAGAAAACTTGCTAATAGTCCACATCAATGCAGCCTTCACTATAAAATTTTGCTTTTTTGATGCATCAAAAGTATAAATGCCATCAGCCATAACAATTTCAGCTCATCAACAAGAGACTTTAGATATACATCAATGCTTCTACTAGGATGTCGTGATCCAGGAATGACTAATGTAAGAAAGATATTATGCTCTTTCATGCACATCCCAAGTGGCAGATTGTATGGAGTGATAAAGATTGGCCAACATGAATAAGCAGCCACTGCATGACCGAATGGTATAAAACCATCCGTAGATAGATCCAGTCGGACATTGCGTGATTCCTAAGCAAATAAAGGGTGGCAAGCATCAAATTACTTCCATACCTCGCATTCGACGGATGATACATCATATCGGGGTGCTTGCGTGGTCCTTCTTTGTGCCATCTCATCTGCCTAGTAGTACTCTTAAACAAGTAAAGTCTCTGAAATTTAGGAGTGAAGGGAAGGTATCGAAGAACCTTATATGGTATGTCCTTCTAATTCTTACCCTCTTGCCTCGGCTTAAATCGGCTTAGACCGCATACGCCGCATGAGTTCTTCTGTTGGTCCTCCTTATAAAAAAGTATGCAACCATTACGGCATACATCTATCTTCTCATATCCCATGCCTAATCTTTTCATTATTTCTTCGAAGCATAGAAGCTCCCAACAAGCTTCTTATCCTTCGGTAGCTTTTTCTTTATTATTGCTACCATCATATCATAAACAATTGACCATCATATTAAACTCGGCCTTTAAGTTCAACAACTCTGACATAACTAATAGTACAATATGTGTTTCATATCCCGACCATAGTGGTTTATCAGTATCTTTCAGCATACGGTAGAAATCACAGCTGCCAGCTTCTGGATCATCATCTATATCGCAGTTAAATTCAGGACCAGCTGCATCCATAACCATGTCCACCATTCTATCTGTGTCCATGTCCTGCTCGATTCTAACCCTTGCAACTTTCTTTCATGTCTCCATGCAGGTACTAATGCTTATAGTTGGACATAAATCCACTCTTATACAAATAGACAGTAATTGTATCCCTTTCAAATATTTCTCTATGCCACATCTATTACAAGGACAATGAGTCTATCCTTGATGTAAGATGCCGCATTCTCAAAAATAAAAATCGCATAAGTATTCTACACCCTCCCTGTATTTAGCAAAAATTTCTCCATTGACTACTCGATGGTCCATCCACCTATGGTCCATGGTAAATTATCTAAGAATTCTGCATATACATAAATATAAGGTAATTACTAAATACTATTTTTATCATTCAAAATGGCTTACATAGTAAATGCATCCTATCATCAAACTAATAGGTAAAGATAAGTCCTATCCCATTCAGGAAATGCATTAATTTTATAGATCCATTACAGTAATCAAACGATATGCAATAGAGACCGAAAAAAATTTCGATAGTATTTTTTTCTTAGTTCTTCCGTGTAGGAAGAACAAAAAAAAAATATTGTCCGAAATTTTTTTTCGAACCCTCAGCATACTGTTTGATTACTGTAATGACCTATTAAATTACTTATATTTTTCAAAACTATCCATAGTGGACAATCAATTGACCAATATATATAATTCTTCCATCTGTACAAAAATAAATAAATGTATGGATACATTAGAATATGTATATTAATCAACTGACAGATCTATCACTCCATGCAATGCAAATTTTATTAAAATTAACACATAATTAATACTGCCCAGCACCTTCTATTGGCCTGAGCGCACTGGACGCATAAGGGTTAGATGCCTTGGACGCCAACTGTGATCCGAGGCCCGGACATGCTCAGATCCCATGTTTGTAATACTGTTCGGCATCTTCTCTCGATCTAAGCACTCTACATACCCAAACCCAAGTTCTGTATATCTAATTAATTAATTAATTATCTAACTAATTAATTAAATTAATATTTAATTAATTTTTACTGACGGCATTCCAGCCGTCACTAATACTATTATTAATAGTAGACAACATTAATCATCGCTAATGCCGCCGCTAATACTCACAGCACTGATGCAGAGATGGATTGTGGGCAAGGGCAGGGAGGTAGGGCCGAGGCGGCTAGCTCGGGGCCGCAAGCAAGGAGCAGTGGGGCTAGGGTGGGGGCCGTGGGCCATGGGCTGGGCGGGGGTCGCGGGCTTGGGGCGGCGGGGCTGAGGTAGGGGCCGCGGGGCCAGGACGGGGGCTCGAGGGCCGACGAAGTTGGGCCGCGGGTTGGGGGCCGGGGGCCAGCGTGGGGACCGCGGGCTAAGGGCGGTGAGATCGGGGCGGGGCTTGGGGGCCGGTGAAGTCGAGCCACAGGCTGGGGGCGGCAGGGCTATAGGGGGCGGTTGGGTCGACACGGGGCCGCGGGGGTAGCGAGGTGGCGGGCCGGGGGCGATGAGGCCGGCGAGGTTGGCTCGGGGTCGTGGGACGTCGAAAAGGGGGGTTGGGGAGGTGAGGATGCTGGAGAGGAAGATTGGGGGACAGGAACAGGAGAGAATGAGTGAGAAGGAAAATATTTCAGTTTTATAAAAGATTATTAGCGATGGTAAATTTAAAAATAATAATCAGATCGGATCGGATCATAAATGGATATTATCGTCACTAATATCGTCAGTGTTTGTATTAGCGATGAAAATATTCATTTATGATCTGATCTGATCTGATTATTATTTATAAATTAAAAATAAAAAAAATTATAATAATACTACTTGCATCATATGGCAATGCATCACGCTAACCATCCATCTCAGTTCGTATAGATCCTCTGCATCTTGGTCTTAGTTTGTTCCCGTGGATATAATTTCTCCCGAAATAGATGATGATTGATGGCATTTTTCTTCAGAAACTCATTTGCACAAATTATAATTAAAGCTCGTTCACATCAATCCACCGTCCTGAGATGCCATCTCTATCAATCATCGTCGTCTTTATAACGTGAATTGCGTCAGGTTGGTTAATTAATTGCCCTCGAGAAAATGCCTTGAGAAGAACGAACAAATACTGGAGCCGACCCCAAAAGGCCGTGAGAGCGACGCCCAGGGCCTTCCCCATGACCTTTGTCTCGCTGGCCCATTTTTTATGCATGCAGTTGGTATACGCTCAAGCCTTCCCGTCCCCAAACTAGTCCCGCCCGTCCCCCCGACTGTTCGCTCCCCGTGCTCAAAACTCGTCAATTTCGGCCGCGATTCGCCTCCACGCCAGCGATCATGCCTGTCGGAAACCCCGCGGCGGAGACGCCGACCGTTAGAGCGGGAGCAGCTCCCGCCGGTCCTCCTCTCCCGCCCGCTCTCATCCCCCTTCCACGACGCGCTAGCCTCCAAGTTCCACTTCCTGAAGCCTTGGGAGTCTCCGCTCCCCCGCGACGAATTCCTCGCTGCCCACGCCGGCGACGTCCGGGCCCTCCTCTGCTTCGGCCCCAACCCCGCCGTCGACGCCGAGCTCCTTGCCTGCCTTCCCAAGCTGGAGCTGGTCGTGGCCTTCAGCACCGGTGTCAACCACATCGACCTCGCGGAGTGCCGGCGGAGGGGCATCGCCGTCACCAACGCCGGGAACGCCTTCACGGAGGATGTTGCAGACTATGCGGTGGCTCTCTTGATTGATGTCCTGCGGCAGATCTCCGCGGCTGATCGGTATGTGCGGCGAGGCCTCTGGCCGATCAATGGGGACTGTCCGCTTGGTCACAAGGTCACTTCTTGTCTTCTTCCGGTTGTTTCCGTTAAACTTGCTTGATTCTTGAAACTTTTGTTCATCTCAAAATTTCTGTTAGATGTTGATAGCTCTGGCTGTGAATTATTGGAGATTAAAGAGGACAGAGGATAAGTGGGACTCTAGCATTAGAAAAGCGACTCCGTGATCTTTTTATTCATGGAAAGAGCTGTGTGAATTTCGGAGTCGTTCATTGCCTGATACCTTTGTTCATTAAATTATAACAAAAATTCTTACTTTTGAATAAGGATCATCAAAAAGGAATTTCAGTTGAAATTTTAGTGGTAAAGTGGAAAAGTGTCTTGTTTTTTGTCAGCATGATTCAGAGAGGGTGGAGATCTCAGAAAAGATAATCTTGTCATATGTTAATTATTAGTTACTACAAAATAGTGTATGTACTCTAAGATATGACTGAACCATGTTAAACATCTATGGTTGTAGGATATATTGAATGGCAATGAACATAAGATTGTGTCCTCATGATTTCGCAATGAAGCTCTGCTGACTGGCTCGTGAATATTGCTCTGCTTTTTTGTGGAGGGAAAAAAAAATTAAGGGCTGCATTATCCATCCATGATTTGGCAGAATCAAAACAATCTCGATGCCATATAGGCTAATAACTAATGAAATCTACAAAAGCAAAGAACTCAAGCATGAGTTAGCAGAACAGGATAACCGGCTATGTCAACTAGTTCTCTTATCTTATGGACTACAGTTAGTTGTTTCATGTTCTGATCTGTCATGCTTACTATTTTTCGGTCTTTTGGTTTTAGTTGGGCTGGCAATTGTAAGGTCTGTTGGGATATACCGACTGACCCCCATACGCCGACTTACTCTCGGATCGGTCTGATCGACGACCGACGGACGACTCTACCGACCGCACCGACCGACGACTGCCGACATTATCCGGCCGAAGGAGTGTCGGTCGAACCGATCCATGTTGTTCCCGACCGACCGAGCGGCCGAATCCATATTATCGACTCACTGTCGGAGGTGGCAGCCGACGTTCGACTTAAGCAAGGCACCAGACCAGCCGACGGTGCCTCCGGGTCATCACCCGATGTCCCGACAGCCGAATACCGATGTAATGGTCGGCCAGCTCCTCCAAACGCCGTACGACTGCTGAGGGCCGCCGTCCTGACAAAGGTATGCGGCATAACCGTCCTGGGACATTGTCCTGCCAAGGACATAGATTAATCCAGCGATGTGACAGCCCACGACGATTTGACAATCCGCGGCGACTCTGACAGCCTCCGACGATTTGACAACTCCTCCCATTGTCTGCGTCATTAATGACGGTGCCATTACCGCGCTCTACTATAAAACGGAGAAGGCAACAGTGCTGGAGGAGGTTCTTTCGAAACCTCTGAACTCCCCCCCTCTCTAGCTCTCTCTCTCGCTGAGCTCCTTGATTCTTTTCTACTATTGCTTAGTCTCCTCTCTGACTTGACCGTCGGAGGGTCCCCACCGGAGTCACCTCCGGTCAGTGCGGACTTCTTTTGCAAGCGCTCGTTCCCGACGATCAGGCGATGAGGGATTGGCCGCAACAGGTTTGGCGCGCCAGGAAGGGGGGGCGCAGGGATCACGACCCCCACAGAACTCGAAACACCCTTTCAAAATGACAAGAACCAGGGCTCAGCGATCGAGGGCCACCGGATCGGCGAGGCACTCTTCCCACCGGGAAGAGGCCTCTCCTCCACCCTCCATGACGGAACCTAGCTCTCTGCATCCTGTGGTGACCACGGAGGTGCAGATCGCGATGATCGTGCGGCAGATGACTGTGCTGACGGACGCGGTCAAGAGCCTTCAACAACAACCAACTCGGTTGTCGCACTCGCCGGCGGAGCAACCGACGGCACACCCGATGCCCTCCAAGAGCAACCGCCGACGTCCGCGTCGGTCTCCATCCCCTCTTCAGGAGCAGCGTCACAGCACTCCCACCGAGAGGGGGAAAGACGAACACGGTATGATACCCACCGGTCCCAACGACCGTCTCCTTCCCAGCTGGAAACGAGCAAGGAAGGAGAAGCAGCCGCGAACACCGTCCGCCTCCCTCTCGGATTCGTCGGGAGACTCCACCCACGGGATCTCTCAGCACGACGGGCCGACGACCACGAACGCAGGTTCGAAGAAATTGACCGTCGGCTTGCTCAACTCTAGGCAGATGGTCAGAAGTCTTCGAACGACGTCGACTTCCGGACCACCCAACCTCTCTTTCGATTCATCCTCGACGAACCGATCCCTAGTCGGTTCAAGATGCCTTACGTAGAGCCTTACGACGGCTCCACTGACTCAATTGACCATCTGGAGAGCTACAAGGCTCTCATGATAATCCAAGGGGCAACTGATGCCCTCTTTTGCATCGGCTTCCCCGCCACACTCCGTAGAGCTGCCAGGACCTGGTACTCCGACCTCCACTCGGAAAGTATTCGCTCCTTCGGACAGTCTCAAACATTCTTTCGTGGCCCATTTCAGCACCAGCGGAAAGCCGCCGCGAACCTCAGACAGTCTTTTTTCCCTCAAGCAGGGAGAAAATGAGACTCTACGATACTTTGTGGTCCGATTCAATGCGGCCACGCTTGAGGTCCGGGACCTCAACGAAGACATGGCTATTTCGGCCATGAAGAGGGGGCTAAGGAGATCCCGATTCACATACTCCTTGGACAAGACCCTCCCCCGGACATACGCCGAATTGCTGGAGCGCGCGTACAAATACATACGCGCAGACGAAGGAGCTTCCAAACCGACGCCTGACTTAAAGCAGGGCCGGAAGAAAAAACGAAAGAAAGAATCGGGCCCCTACTGAACCCCAGCAGGCCCCCCCACCGATAGACGGGCCTTGCCCCGACGACGGGAGTCCGAGATCGATGCATCGCAGGTATGACTCCTACACCCCTCTCCCCGCTCCTCATGCGCAGATCTCGATAGAGATCGAAGGAGCGGAGTATCTACGACGGCCTCGACCTCTGAAGGCAAAAGGGCCTCGACCAATACGGCTCGTCGATCGTCGATCGTCGAATCAATGGCTCGATCACCGATCGCCGAACCGACGGCCTTGACCTCTGAAGGCAAAAGGGGCCTCGACCAATATGGCTCGATCACCGATCGTCGAATCAACGGCTCAATCATCGATCGCCGAACCGACGACCTCAACCTCTGAAGGCAAAAGGCCTCGACCAATACGGCTCGATCGTCGATCGTCGAATCAATGGCTTGATCACCGATCGTCGAACCGACGGCCTCGACCTCTGAAGGCAAAAGGGCCTTAACCAATACGGCTCGATCGTCGATCGCCGAATCAATGGCTTGATCACCGATCGCCGAACCGACGGCCTCGGCCTCTGAAGGCAAAAGGGCCTCGACCAATACGGTTCGATCGTCGATTGCCGAATCAATGGCTCGATCACCGATCGTCGAACCGACGGCTTCAACCTCTGAAGGCAAAAGGGGCCTCGACCAACATGGCTCGATCGTCGATCACCGAATCAACGGCTCGATCATCGATCGCCGAACCGATGGCCTCGGCCTCTAAAAGCAAAAGGGGCCTCGACCAACACGGCTCGATCGTCGATCGCCGAATCAACGGCTCGATCATCGATCGTCGAACCAATGGCCTCGACCTCTGAAGGCAAAAAGGACTTCGACCAATACGGCTCGATCGTCGATCGCCGAATCAATGGCTCGATCATCGATCATCGGACCGACGGCCTCAGCCTCTGAAGGCAAAAGGGCCTCGACCAATACGGCTCGATCATCGATCACCGAATCAATGGCTCGATCACCGATCGCCGAACCGACGGCCTCAGCCTCTGAAGACAAATGGGCCTCGATCAATACGGCTCGATCGTCGATAGCCGAATCAATGGTTTGATCACCGATCTCCGAACCGACGGCCTCGATCTCTGAAGGCAAAAGGGGCCTTGACCAACACGGCTCGATCGTCGATCGCCGAATCAAAGGCTCGATCACCGATCATCGAACGATGGCCTCGACCTCTGAAGACAAAAGGGCCTCGACCAATACGGCTCGATCGTCGATCACCGAATCAATGGCTTAATGACCGATCGTCGAACCGACAGCCTCGGCCTCTGAAGGCAAAAGGGACTCGACCAATACGGCTCGATCGTCGATCGTCGAATCAATGGCTCGATCATCGATCGCCGAACTGACGGCCTCGACCTCTGAAAGCAAAAGGGCCTCGACCAATACAGCTCGATTGTCGATCGCCGAATCAATGGCTCGATCATCGATCGCCAAACCGACGGTCTCGGCCTCTGAAGGCAAAAGGGCTTCGACCAACACGGCTCGATCACCGATCGCCAAATCAACGGCTCGATCATCGATCGTCGAACCGACGGCCTCGGCCTCTGAAGGCAAAAGGGCCTCGACCAATACGGCTCGATCGTCGATCGCTGAACAATGGCTCGATCATCGATCGCCGAACCGACGGCCTCAGTCTCTGAAGGCAAAAGGGCCTCGACCAATACGGCTCAATCGTTGATCGTCGAATCAATGGCTCGATCATCGATCGTCGAACCGACGGCCTCGGCCTCTGAAGGCAAAAGGGCTCGACCAATACGGCTCGATCGTCGATCGTCGAATCAATGGCTTGATCACCGATCGTCGAACCGACGGCCTCGGCCTCTGAAGGTAAAAGGGCCTCGACCAATATGGCTTGATCGCCGATCGCCGAATCAATGGCTCGATCATCGATCGTCGAACCGACGGTCTCGGCCTCTGAAGGCAAAAGGGCCTCGATCAATACGGCTTGATCGTCGATCGTTGAATCAATGGCTTGATCACCGATCGCCGAACCGACGGCCTCGACCTCTGAAGGCAAAAGGGCCTCGACCAATATGGCTCGATCGTCGATCGTCGAATCAATGGCTCGATCATCGATCGTCGAACCGACGGCTCGACCTCTGAAGGCAAAAAGGGCCTCGACCAATACGGCTCGATCGTCGATCGTCGAATCAATGGCTCGATCACCGATCGTCGAACCGACGGCCTCAGCCTCTGAAGGCAAAAGGGCTTCGACCAATGCGGCTGGCTAACTTGCCAACTTAGCTTCGACTAAGAAAGGGCAAAACGCCAAGACAACCGCGACATACCCGCCCGACCAAGGTCTGGCAATGGGTATTCGACTTGCGACATACCGACCCGGTCACGACCGGTCGAAGGATATTCGGCTTGCCACCGTCTATCATACGACTCGACATGCTACGTCAATGGATATTCGACTTGCGACATACCGACCCGATCACGACCGGTCGAAGGATATTTGGCTTGCCACCGTCTATCATACGACTCAACATGCTACGTCAACGGATATTCAACTTGCGACATACCGACCCGGTCACGACCGGTCGAAGGATATTCGGCTTGCCATCGTCTATCATACGACTCGACATGCTACATCAACGGATATTCGACTTGCGACACACGACCGATCCGATCACGATCGATCGAAGGATATTCGGCTTTTCACCGTTTATCATACGTCCCGACGTGCACGCCCGACCAAAGGCCGGACGATGGATATTCGACTTGCCATCGTTATCCTATCCGAATACGTCGGATGCTACTCGACTCTG
>NC_025996.2:27050707-27101640 GCF_000442705.2 Elaeis guineensis
GATCAATATATATAATTCTTCCATCCGTACAAAAATAAATAAATGTATTGATACATTAGAATATGTATATTAATCAACTGACAGATCTATCACTCCATGCAATGCAAATTTTATTAAAATTAACACATAATTAATACTGCCCAGCACCTTCCATTGGCTTGAGCACACTGGATGCGCGAGGGTTAGATGCCTTGGACGTTAGCTGTGATCCGAGGCCCGAACATGCTCAGATCCCATGTTTGCAATACTATCCGGCATCTTCTCTCGATCTGAGCACTCTACATACCCAAACCCAAGTTCTGTATATCTAATTAATTAATTAATTATCTAACTAATTAATTAAATTAATATTTAATTAACTTTTACTGACGGCATTCCAGCCGTCACTAATACTGTTATTAATAGTAGACAACATTAATCATCGCTAATGCCATCGCTAATACTCACAGCACTAATGCAGGGATGGATTGCGGGCAAGGGCAGGGAGGCAGGGCCGAGGCGGCTAGCTCGGGGCTGCAGGCAAGGAGCAACGGGGCTAGGGTGGGGGCCGTGGTGCCGTGGGGCCATGGGCTGGGGCGGGGGCCGTGGGCTTGGGGCGATGGGGTTGAGGTAGGGCCGCGGGGCCAGGACGGGGGCTCGAGGGCAGGCAAAGTTGGGCCGCGGGTTGGGGGCGGGGGCCAGCGTGGGGACCGCGGGCTAAGGGCGGTGAGATCGGGGCGGGGGCTTGGGGGCCGGTGAAGTCGAGCCACAGGCTGGGGGCGGCAGGGCTATAGGGGGCGGTTGGGTCGACACGGGGCCGCGGGGGGTAGCGAGGTGGCGGGCCGGGGGCGATGAGGCCGGCGAGGTTGGCTCGGGGTCGTGGGACGTCGAAAAGGGGGGTTGGGGAGGTGAGGATGCTGGAGAGGAAGATTGGGGGACAGGAACAGGAGAGAATGAGTGAGAAGGAAAATATTTCAGTTTTATAAAAGATTATTAGCGATGGTAAATTTAAAAATAATAATCAGATCGGATCGGATCATAAATGGATATTATCGTCACTAATATCGTCAGTGTTTGTATTAGCGATGAAAATATTCATTTATGATCTGATCTGATCTGATTATTATTTATAAATTAAAAATAAAAAAAATTATAATAATACTACTTGCATCATATGGCAATGCATCACGCTAACCATCCATCTCAGTTCGTATAGATCCTCATCTTGGTCTTAGTTTGTTCCCGTGGATATAATTTCTCCCGAAATAGAGTGATGATTGATGGCATTTTTCTTCAGAAACTCATTTGCACAAATTATAATTAAAGCTCGTTCACATCATCCACCGTCCTGAGATGCCATCTCAATCAATCATCGTCGTCTTTATAACGTGAATGCCGTCAGGTTGGTTAATTAATTGCCCTCGAGAAAACGCCTTGAGAGAACGAACAAATACCGGAGCCGACCCCAAAGGCCGTGAGAGCGACGCCCAGGGCCTTCCCCATGACCTTTGTCTCGCTGGCCCATTTTTTATGCATGCAGTTGGTATACGCTCAAGCCTTCCCGTCCCCAACTAGTCCCGCCCGTCCCCCGACTGTTCGCTCCCCGTGCTCAAAACTCGTCAATTTCGGCCGCGATTCGCCTCCACGCCAGCGATCATGCCTGTCGGAAACCCCGCGGCGGAGACGCCGACCGTAGAGCGGGAGCAGCTCCCGCCGGTCCTCCTCTCCCGCCCGCTCTCATCCCCCTTCCACGACGCGCTAGCCTCCAAGTTCCACTTCCTGAAGCCTTGGGAGTCTCCGCTCCCCCGCGACGAATTCCTCGCTGCCCACGCTGGCGACGTCCGGGCCCTCCTCTGCTTCGGCCCCAACCCCGCCGTCGACGCCGAGCTCCTTGCCTGCCTTCCCAAGCTGGAGCTGGTCGTGGCCTTCAGCACCGGTGTCAACCACATCGACCTCGCGGAGTGCCGGCGGAGGGGCATCGCCGTCACCAACGCCGGGAACGCCTTCACGGAGGATGTTGCAGACTATGCGGTGGCTCTCTTGATTGATGTCCTGCGGCAGATCTCCGCGGCTGATCGGTATGTGCGGCGAGGCCTCTGGCCGATCAATGGGGACTGTCCGCTTGGTCACAAGGTCACTTCTTGTCTTCTTCCGGTTGTTTCCGTTAAACTTGCTTGATTCTTGAAACTTTTGTTCATCTCAAAATTTCTGTTAGATGTTGATAGCTCTGGCTGTGAATTATTGGAGATTAAAGAGGACAGAGGATAAGTGGGACTCTAGCATTAGAAAAGCGACTCCGTGATCTTTTTATTCATGGAAAGAGCTGTGTGAATTTCGGAGTCGTTCATTGCCTGATACCTTTGTTCATTAAATTATAACAAAAATTCTTACTTTTGAATAAGGATCATCAAAAAGGAATTTCAGTTGAAATTTTAGTGGTAAAGTGGAAAAGTGTCTTGTTTTTTGTCAGCATGATTCAGAGAGGGTGGAGATCTCAGAAAAGATAATCTTGTCATATGTTAATTATTAGTTACTACAAAATAGTGTATGTACTCTAAGATATGACTGAACCATGTTATACATCTATGGTTGTAGGATATATTGAATGGCAATGAACATAAGATTGTGTCCTCATGATTTCGCAATGAAGCTCTGCTGACTGGCTCGTGAATATTGCTCTGCTTTTTTGTGGAGGGAAAAAAAAATTAAGGGCTGCATTATCCATCCATGATTTGGCAGAATCAAAACAATCTCGATGCCATATAGGCTAATAACTAATGAAATCTACAAAAGCAAAGAACTCAAGCATGAGTTAGCAGAACAGGATAACCGGCTATGTCAACTAGTTCTCTTATCTTATGGACTACAGTTAGTTGTTTCATGTTCTGATCTGTCATGCTTACTATTTTTCGGTCTTTTGGTTTTAGTTGGCTGACAATTGTAAGGTCTGTTGGGATATACCGACTGACCCCCATACGCCGACTTACCTTCGGATCGATCTGATCGACGACCGACGGACGACTCTACCGACCACACCGACCGACGACTGTCGACAGTAGCTGCCGACATTATCCGGCCGAAGGAGTGTCGGTCAACCAATCCATGTTGTTCCTGATCGATCGAGCGGCCGAACCCATATTACCGACTCACTGTCGGGGGTGGCAGCCGACGTCCGACTTAAGCAAGGCACCAGACCAGCCGACAGTGCCTCCGGGTCATCACCCGATGTCCCGACAGTCGAATACCGACGTATGGTCGGCCAGCTCCTCCAAACGCCGTACGACTGCTGAGGGCCGCCGTCCTGACAAAGGTATGCGGCATAGCCGCCTTGGGACATTGTCCTGCCAAGGACATAGATTAATCCTAGCGCTGTGACGGCCCACGGCGATTTGACAATCCGCGGCGACTCTGACAGCCTCCGACGATTTGATAACTCCTCCCATTGTCTGCGCCATTAATGACGGCGCCATACCGCGCTCTACTATAAAATGGAGAAGGCAATAGTGCTGGAGGAGGTTCTTTCGAAACCTCTGAACTCCCCCCTCTCTAGCTCTCTCTCTCGCTGAGTTCCTTGATTCTTTTCTACTGTTGCCTAGTCTCCTCTCTGACTTGACCGTCGGAGGGTCCCTATCGGAGGGTCCCTATCGGAGTCACCTCCGGTCAGTGCGGACTTCTTTTGCAGGCGCTCATTCCCGACGATCAGGCGACGAGGGGATTGGCCGCAACAGGTTTGGCGCGCCAGGAAGGGGGGGCGCAGGGATCACGACCCCCACAGAACTCGAAACACCCTTTCAAAATGACAAGAACCAGAGCTCAGCGATCGAGGGCCACCGGATCGGCGAGGCACTCTTCCCGTCGGGAAGAGGCCTCTCCTCCACCCTCCATGACGGAACCTAGTTCTCTGCATCCTGTGGTAACCACTGAGGTGCAGATCGCGACGATCGTGCGGCAGATGACCGTGCTAACAGATGCGGTCAAGAGCCTTCAACAACAACCAACTCGGTTGCCGCACTCGCTGGCGGAGCAACCGACGGCACACCCGATGCCCTCTAAGAGCAGCCGCCGACGCCCGCGTCGGTCTCCGTCCCCTCCTCAGGAGCAGCCGTCACAGCACTCCCACCGAGAGGGGGAAAGGCGGACACGGTATGATACCCACCGGTCCCAATGACCGTCTCCTTCCCAGCTGGAACGAGCAAGGAAGGAGAAGCGGCCGTGAACACCGTCCGCCTCCCTCTCGGATTCGTCGGGAGACTCCACCTCCGGGATCTTTCAGCACCGACGGGCCGACGACCACGAACGCAGGTTCGAAGAAATCGACCGTCGACTTGCTCAACTCCAGACGGATGGCCAGAAGTCTTCGAACGACGTCGACTTTCGGACCACCCAACCTCTCTCCCGATTCATCCTCGACAAACCGATCCCTAATCGGTTCAAGATGCCTTACGTAGAGCCTTACGACGGCTCCACCGACCCAATTGACCATCTGGAGAGCTACAAGGCTCTCATGACAATCCAAGGGGCAACCGATGCCCTCTTTTGCATCGGCTTCCCCGCCACACTCCGTAAAGCTGCCAGAGCCTGGTACTCCGACCTCCGCTCGGAAAGTATCCGCTCCTTCGGACAGCTCAAACATTCTTTCGTAGCCCATTTCAGCACCAGTCGGAAGCCGCCGCGAACTTCAGACAGTCTTTTTTCCCTCAAGCAGGGAGAAAATGAGACTCTACGACACTTTATGGTCCGATTCAACACGACCACGCTTGAGGTCCGGGACCTTAACGAAGACATGGCTATTTCGGCCATGAAGAGGGGGCTAAGGGGATCCCGATTCACATACTCCTTGGACAAGACCCTCCCCCGGACGTACGTCGAATTACTGGAGCGCGCGTACAAATACATGCGCGCAGACGAAGGAGCTTCCAATCGATGCCTGACTTAAAGCACAGGCCGGAAGAAAAAACGAAAGAAAGGTCGGGCCCCTACTGAACCCAGCAGGCCCCCCACCGATAGACGGGCCTTGCCCCGACGATGGAGTCCGAGATCGATGCATCGCAGGTATGACTCCTACACCCCGCTCCTCGTGCGCAGATCTCGATAGAGATCGAAGGAGCGGAGTATCTACGACGGCCTCGGCCTCTGAAGGCAAAAGGGCCTCGACCAATACGGCTCGATCGTCGATCGTCGAATCAATGGCTCGATCACCGATCGCCGAACCGACGGCCTTGACCTCTGAAGGCAAAAGGGGCCTCGACCAATATGGCTCGATCACCGATCGTCGAATCAACGGCTCAATCATCGATCGCCGAACCGACGACCTCAACCTCTGAAGGCAAAAGGGCCTCGACCAATACGGCTCGATCGTCGATCGTCGAATCAATGGCTTGATCACCGATCGTCGAACCGACGGCCTCGACCTCTGAAGGCAAAAGGGCCTTAACCAATACGGCTCGATCGTCGATCGCCGAATCAATGGCTTGATCACCGATCGCCGAACCGACGGCCTCGGCCTCTGAAGGCAAAAGGGCCTCGACCAATACGGTTCGATCGTCGATTGCCGAATCAATGGCTCGATCACCGATCGTCGAACCGACGGCTTCAACCTCTGAAGGCAAAAGGGGCCTCGACCAACATGGCTCGATCGTCGATCACCGAATCAACGGCTCGATCATCGATCGCCGAACCGATGGCCTCGGCCTCTAAAAGCAAAAGGGGCCTCGACCAACACGGCTCGATCGTCGATCGCCGAATCAACGGCTCGATCATCGATCGTCGAACCAATGGCCTCGACCTCTGAAGGCAAAAGGACTTCGACCAATACGGCTCGATCGTCGATCGCCGAATCAATGGCTCGATCATCGATCATCGGACCGACGGCCTCAGCCTCTGAAGGCAAAAGGGCCTCGACCAATACGGCTCGATCATCGATCACCGAATCAATGGCTCGATCACCGATCGCCGAACCGACGGCCTCAGCCTCTGAAGACAAATGGGCCTCGATCAATACGGCTCGATCGTCGATAGCCGAATCAATGGTTTGATCACCGATCTCCGAACCGACGGCCTCGATCTCTGAAGGCAAAAGGGGCCTTGACCAACACGGCTCGATCGTCGATCGCCGAATCAAAGGCTCGATCACCGATCATCGAACCGATGGCCTCGACCTCTGAAGACAAAAGGGCCTCGACCAATACGGCTCGATCGTCGATCACCGAATCAATGGCTTAATGACCGATCGTCGAACCGACAGCCTCGGCCTCTGAAGGCAAAAGGGACTCGACCAATACGGCTCGATCGTCGATCGTCGAATCAATGGCTCGATCATCGATCGCCGAACTGACGGCCTCGACCTCTGAAAGCAAAAGGGCCTCGACCAATACAGCTCGATTGTCGATCGCCGAATCAATGGCTCGATCATCGATCGCCAAACCGACGGTCTCGGCCTCTGAAGGCAAAAGGGGCTTCGACCAACACGGCTCGATCACCGATCGCCAAATCAACGGCTCGATCATCGATCGTCGAACCGACGGCCTCGGCCTCTGAAGGCAAAAGGGCCTCGACCAATACGGCTCGATCGTCGATCGCTGAACAATGGCTCGATCATCGATCGCCGAACCGACGGCCTCAGTCTCTGAAGGCAAAAGGGCCTCGACCAATACGGCTCAATCGTTGATCGTCGAATCAATGGCTCGATCATCGATCGTCGAACCGACGGCCTCGGCCTCTGAAGGCAAAAGGGCCTCGACCAATACGGCTCGATCGTCGATCGTCGAATCAATGGCTTGATCACCGATCGTCGAACCGACGGCCTCGGCCTCTGAAGGTAAAAGGGCCTCGACCAATATGGCTTGATCGCCGATCGCCGAATCAATGGCTCGATCATCGATCGTCGAACCGACGGTCTCGGCCTCTGAAGGCAAAAGGGCCTCGATCAATACGGCTTGATCGTCGATCGTTGAATCAATGGCTTGATCACCGATCGCCGAACCGACGGCCTCGACCTCTGAAGGCAAAAGGGCCTCGACCAATATGGCTCGATCGTCGATCGTCGAATCAATGGCTCGATCATCGATCGTCGAACCGACGGCCTCGACCTCTGAAGGCAAAAGGGCCTCGACCAATACGGCTCGATCGTCGATCGTCGAATCAATGGCTCGATCACCGATCGTCGAACCGACGGCCTCAGCCTCTGAAGGCAAAAGGGCTTCGACCAATGCGGCTGGCTAACTTGCCAACTTAGCTTCGACTAAGAAAGGGCAAAACGCCAAGACAACCGCGACATACCCGCCCGACCAAGGTCTGGGCAATGGGTATTCGACTTGCGACATACCGACCCGGTCACGACCGGTCGAAGGATATTCGGCTTGCCACCGTCTATCATACGACTCGACATGCTACGTCAATGGATATTCGACTTGCGACATACCGACCCGATCACGACCGGTCGAAGGATATTTGGCTTGCCACCGTCTATCATACGACTCAACATGCTACGTCAACGGATATTCAACTTGCGACATACCGACCCGGTCACGACCGGTCGAAGGATATTCGGCTTGCCATCGTCTATCATACGACTCGACATGCTACATCAACGGATATTCGACTTGCGACACACCGATCCGATCACGATCGATCGAAGGATATTCGGCTTTTCACCGTTTATCATACGTCCCGACGTGCACGCCCGACCAAAGGCCGGACGATGGATATTCGACTTGCCATCGTTATCCTATCCGAATACGTCGGATGCTACTCGACTCTGCAGAATGTTCATGTCGACGAGCAACGTTCTAAGGTTGGTCGACCTCTGACCCGACGTGCACGCTCGACCTACAGTCGGGACGACCGACATCGGATCGTTCGTTGATGCGATCGCCAGAGTCGGGGCAAGATATGACGGAAAACCACTCCTTTCGCCCGAAGCCGTCGCCTACGTATTCACGCGAGCCAACACGACATCGAACTCGGGAGTGGGGGGAGCAACTGTTGGGATATACCGACTGACCTCCATACGCCGACTTACCCTCGGACCGATCTGATCGACGACCACGGACGACTCCGACGGACGACTCTATCGACCACACCGACCGACGACTGCCGACAGTAGCTGCCGACATTATCCGACCGAAGGAGTGTCGGCCGAACCAACCCATGTTGTTCCCGACCGACCGAGCGGCCGAACCCATATTACGGACTCACTGTCGGGGGTGGCAGCCGACGTCCGACTTAAGCAATCACCAGACCAGCCGATGGTGCCTCCGGATCATCACCCAACGTCTCGACAGCCGAATATCGACGTATGGTCGGCCAGCTCCCCCAAACGCCGTACGACTGCTGAGGACTGCCGTTCTGACAAAGGCATGCGGCATAGCCGTCCTGGGACATTGTCCTACCAAGGACATAGATTAATCCCAGTGATGTGACGGTCCACGGCAATTTGACAATCCGCGGCGACTCTGACAGCCTCCGACGATTTGACAACTCCTCCCATTATCTGTGCCATTAATGACGGCGTCATGCCGCGCTCTACTATAAATCGGGGAAAGCAACAGTGCTGGAAGAGTTCTTTCGAAACCCCTGAACTCCCCCCTCTCTAGCTCTCTCTCTCGCTGAGCTCCTTGATTCTTTTCTACTATTGCCTAGTCTCCTCTCTGACTTGACCGTCGAAGGGTCCCCGCCGGAGTCACCTCCGGTTAGTGCGGACTTCTTTTGCAGGCGCTCGTTCCTGACGACCAGGCGATGAGGGATTGGCCGCAATAAGGTCTAAATTCACTTTTGTTATTAACTTTAGCCTTTTCTTTTTTTGGAAAGATGTAGCTGGGGTGGAAACTGGACAGTTCATGCCCTCTCTATTTTTCTGAAAATGAATATCATACAGTTTTTTCTACATTGGGTCATGGATGTTGGAGACATGACAAGCTGAAATTAAGGATGATGCCTATGGTCAAGGCTCAAGAGTAAATTACTGTTTTACACCTTATGCAAAGTTACATAAGAACTTAGTTTGAAATTATAGACTTCCTTTTTTTCTTTCTTTCTTTTTTTCCTGAAGACATTATAACATCCTTGTGCTGAGCCAGTTCATGTCTAACTAGCATGGTTAATGACTTGACAAATACAGAAGGCTAGAAGATCCATTTGATTTGTGCACATTTATCCTAGAGGAATGTATTGGTCCTTCTGCTATATTGGTCTCTTATAGTTTTGGTAGCACACATGTGACATATGCTAATTTGACATGATTATCAACTTTGTGTTTTACACTAGACAATACATGAACATGCGGGCCTCTAGAGAATTGATATTCCGATGTCGCAGCTACATGGCACTTGAGCTACAATATATTGAGCTTTGATTTAATCATGAAAATGCTTCTATTAGAGGGTCTAAGCTTTTGCGAATAACAACTGGTAAAAGTTATGCCTCTTTCCAGTTCCTGAAAATTTTCTGATTTTATTCTAGAAAAAGATGCAGAAGGGAAAGATGGTTCTCCTATGTGGACTTGCTGCATACATAGGCATAATTTTGCCCCTGCCAGCTTAAAGACATGCTAGTTGAGAATGCTTTCCTAATTTATAAAGCTTTAGAAAAATGATATCTGATGCAGAAGCAGCAGAGCGTGACTCAGGCTAGAATTCAGTCTCTTTAGCAGTTGAAAGAACATCTATCCGATGTGGTGTCTTGGACCAGCTTCATAAAAACACCTTGAGTAAGCCTTCTGACATATCTTGGGACTTAAGTTACTGAAATTGGAGTCTGAAGAAGGGAACTGTGGCTGATTTATCTTGTAGATATCAGAATCATGAAGATGGAAGCTTAATATGTGCTGAATGGATGACATAATTTCTTCAAAATATCTGTCTGCGGGAAGAGCATTTATTGTTTTTTTCTATAGCGATTGTTGGTTCTGTTTTATAATGCTCTTTAAGTTTATCTGTGGGTTACTTAGCATTTCCACAAGCCAAGAATGTTATAGGATTGGTTTGTTGACATTTAGAATTTTCATTGAGTCAATTTCATTTTTTTCGAGGTAGAAATTAGTCCAGACTGCTTACTTAATTCAAGTTTGAAATTGGAGAAGTTATTATGAGGCGAGACAATTTGAAGTCCTCACTACAATTCTTGTATCGATCCAATGAAAAGATGAAAAAAAGGAGATGCAGTTTATTCATCACGAAACCTCAGTATAACTTCCCAACCAATCCTCAATCTCTTACAACTGCATATTGGAGTCAAATAACCATGGTTGAGTTACTGTGTACCTGCAGACCTGAGAGAAAAAGTCATGAATCTGGTGCATTTAAACTTCTGCTCTGTTTTACATGCATTTTTCTTCTTTAGAAAAAATAATACTTATGGTGGTTGTTCCTTTCTGTTTTTTGGTGGATCATTTCCTTCTGGTTATTTTGGGTTTGTTTGGTTAAATTGGATTTCAAATATTATTAATATTCAGTTCTCTCTGTAAATACTGCACTACAGTTTGCAACAACTGTCAGGAGAGTATTCGAATCAAGCTTCACAATACAATAGGCTACTAGTGGTTACATATTCTTGCTCAAAGAATTGAGGACGTCTCTAATAAATTTCTACAGTTATTGTGCAATGCATTTATTTTTATTCGTTACTGAAAAATTGACAAAATTCAATTTCTGAATTGCTCATATATGAGAAATTTCATCTGGTCTTGTGATTTAAATGACCATTTTACATGCTTCAAATAGACAAAATACAGTTTCTGAAAGTACTGCTCTGGAACCTTGTGCTTTTTGATATCATTATTGTAGCATGTTCTCTGGCCATGAGAGGAAGAAATTACTCTTCACTATGATTCTGTTTGCTGGCCAAGTAAAAGAGAATGATATAATCTTTCTTCTCTTTGTTACAGATCAAGTAACGAAGATTGCTAATCTTTCTTTTCTAGCTGCAAACTAGGTGTCGATACAGAACGAGTAACCCTTGTTTTCATTTTTTGTCTGCAGGTAATTACTTAGAAAGAATACAAGTCTCTTGTTACTATCAAAGTCAAAGTTGATATTAAGATAAAGAAAGAACATCTACCCTTTTCCTCTATAGGGAAGCCACCAAGTCATTAGATGATCTTACTTCCTTTCTTAATTTATAAAGATCCTAGCCAGAATTTTACAAGCTCCTTTGAAGGCACAAAATAGGTTGGGTACTGCAATATCCAGTTAAAACCGGTTAAAGTACATACCTTTCTCAAATATTACCTGATCTTTCTTGTGGAAAACCAATAGAATGAGATCTGCACATCTATCTTAATTTTAGGCAAAACCTTTGCTGCTGAGTGGTCAAATGGTAAACAATTTAGGAACCTTGTTTTCTATTCTGGAGCTAACATGACATTATTACCCTTTTTTCTGTGTTCAAGAAATTGGTTTTAAAAGCCCAAAATAATCTTGAAAACTGATCTTGCACATGCTCACATCGTTTATTAGATGATCCCAGAGGTGGCATGATGCCAAGCCTGATTCTGTTTAATGTGAAAATACTCATTGTTAAGACCTGGTATACATTGTTGACCCCTTCCCACATGGTTTAAGGTTTTGAAGTCTGGTGGTTGGTTAACACGGTAATTAAAATGAAAGATCATGGGTTTGAATCCCCTTTAGACCACAAGTCATTCTTGACTCATTTATACTTTCGTATGCATAGTCCTAGATGCACGTCAAAGAGGCGTTAAGGCCTAAATATACGCTGTTGACCGCTTCCCTAAGAACTTTAGCTTTCAGGTTCTAGTTGGCAGGTTAACACTCATAACTTTTAACACAACTGTTATAAGGAAAGACATTTCTGGACTGTTCTTCAAGAGCCAAATGGTGGTGAATCCTTTGACATGTGAATACGTGTGTGTGTGTTTTTGGTGTTTGGTGGGGGGTGGTTGTTGTAAGGTTCAGTGAACCTTTGTTGAACATCCGGAATGGATGTATGCATGTTGAGGTTCAGCAGAACACCTTTGTTGAACATCTGAAGTGAAAGATTATCTTTCCTTTGTTACCATCCTCTTTGGCAGAATGCAAGTAGCATGACAATTTAAGGAGTCTTCTTGGTGGCATTTAAACCTCCTTTGGAACTGAACTTTTTAAGTCATCTGACTTATAAAGCATTACTACCAGAATTTTCTTGATGTGCTGCAATTAATTCCATATACTTCCACAGAATTCTCTATTGCTACATCAGGCGGTTGACTCTATGATACCTATAGCCTTCTATGGTCGAGATTTTTAGGAGACTTGAGGTTCAGTGAAACACCTTTGTTGAGCATCTGAAGTGAAACATAATCTTCTCTTTGCTATTAGCCTCTTTTCTGGAATGCAACTAACATGAAATTTAAGGAGTCTTCTTGGTGGTATATAGCCTTTTATGGTGGGCAATTTTAGAAGAATTGATGTCTTTCAGATGGCGAAGGCCAACTGTCAATTATTTTCCATGTTTCTATCAAAAATTGTTTTCCATGCTTCTATCAAAAATTATTTTCCATGCTGCTTGCTTTTATATTTTACTTCCTGTCTCTGTTAGTATGCAACTACTTTTCCATTTTGACATAAATGATTCATCATGAAATTTCTGTACATGTTGATTTTAGAGATTCAATGTGCATATGCGCATGCAGGCATGCTTGGAACACCATTATTGAACATCTGAAGTGAAATAATCTTTCTTTTGCCACTAGACTCTGTGCCCCATGACAATTTAAGAAAGGTATTTTTAACCTCCTTTAAAACTGAACTTAAGTCATCTCACTTATAAAGTATTACTTTCTGAAACTTTCTTGCCGTGCTGCAATTGATTCCAAATACTTCCAGAAAATTGTGTATGCTAGACAATGTGGTTGAGATTTCTGGGAGAATGATACCTATTGCGGAAGATTCCCGATCCTGCACGAAAATGGCTGGAACAAACGGAAGACCACCGGAGCGGCATTCCTGCAAAATAAGTCCCAACCGGAATTGGCTCCAGTGAGGACTCTCCAACGATCAAGTCAGGAATCTGGCACAACAGAAGAGAGGGAGAGAATGAGAGAGCAGAAAGTTTTTTCTGGGACGCACACGCCAGCATACCTGGGGGTTACCTTCTTATCTCTATTTATAGGAGAATCAATGATATTGAGCCGTACAGATCATATCAGTTGATAAGTTATTCTTCGCTCGTCGTGCAGCTAACAAAAAGGGGGTGACATGACATAGGCTTAGTAAGCATGTGGGTGACGCGTCCTGACTTGACTTATTTAGAAAGGTCACTATTAACCTTTTGGCTCGTCCGCGTGGTGGTTGTCTGCAGTCCGATGCCCGATCTCTCCTTGGACGTCGAAGTCGAGATTCCGATAGGTCTCTACTATTAAATGGAGGGCATCGGTCAAAGAGGAAAATCGGCTAATTAGCTAGAGTTCATCCATCCATCGGTCGATAGGGCTCGGGATTGGTAGCGGAGATATGGACATCGGAAGGCTTTTATCAGGGTTCTGTTCGGAGGGTCAATATTGTAGCGGCCAACCTCCTAGGAATGGTTGGTTGTAATAGCAAAAAATCTCTGGTCTGATTAGGGGTAAGGATGGGCTAAGAATTCTAAAGAATAGTTGTACCTTTTCTAGCTCAATACTTGGTACCCTGAAGTTACCTTGGGGGGAGAGATCGGCCACCATATGGTTAAGGCATAGGAATACGTGGCTGGGTTAGAGGATCAGTGCCACCACTTTAGCCCAAGTTCCTTCAAGAAAGGATCGAAGCGGAAGATGAAAGGACAAAGGGCCATTATGACCGTATCCTATCACATAGAGCCATCTGAGGTATTTAAATACCTCTGACAGCAATCATAAATTGGCTTGGTGCGCAGTTAATCGTGAAAGAGGCGATGATAAGACATAGTATGCAACAGGTGAGCAGAATGACACAATCGGATGACAGAGCCTTTTGGATCAACAGGCAGGAACGTCAAGTGTTCTTCTGCTTAAATTTCAGATAGGAGTCGAGGAGGACATGACAATGTCGAACCCCTATAAAGGGGATCAGTTCTGTCCGATGGTCGACGAAGGTCGATTTCGTTATCAAACTCTTATGTAAGGATCGATTCAGTTCGACAGCCGACAAAGCGATATCTAACTATAGTAAGGCATCTTTCGCTTAATAATTTTTGGCATCATCTATTTTTTTTTCTATAGACGGTCCCCGAAGATATCTATTTGGTGATTCTTCTAGGCCAGCTACTAACAGAATCTTAACGGTATTCAAGATGCATTTCACCGAATGGGGTGAAAGATCTTTAACAATTTTCATTTACCTGTAGTGGCTAATATATCACCTACCCAACATATGCCCATACTCCTGAGTCAGAAGTTTAAAGGGTTCGGGGGATGGGAGTACCATAGATAACAAACGACGCATTAAGTGTGTTATAAGCTAAAGATAGTTAGCAATGTTGGGGTACTTATATCCTTAGGACTGATTTGCGGGAGCATCTCTTGACTTCCCATTTGATCAAATGGTTTGATATGAATTTTTGCCATTAATTGCAGTCATTTGTTGGTGGTTTGGGAGTTGTCCGGCCTTCTTTTGCAACTCCAGAAAGAGTTATGTCTGTAGGAGACTTGATTGATCATTTCGAGATCGTTCGAAGTTATATTGCTCAGCCATTTATGGCCGGGGAGGAGAGAAAATTAATTGGCATGGGATTCGAAGGCCGATGCACGTTTCATTTTTAGGGCTTTTAATTATGAGCTGCTCCTTGATTCGTGTTGGCCAATCAAAAGGGTGCTAATTAGTGTCTATTCATTAGCCGTCTGAAATTTTAAATTTGAATCATCGGTTGCTCTCTATAAAAAGGAGGGGTTTTGGGCATACAATCTTTTTTCAACATTTTGAGTACGTGCCGAAGGCTTCTTTCTCAATCTTCTAGATCACCAATCGCCTTCGCCAGTCTTCCCTCCTTTTGTTTTCTCGTTTCTCCAACTGAGAGGTGGGTTTGCATTTCTTCCCACCACTTTTCTTCTTCTCTTCCCTCTAATTTTCAATGGTGGGCATCGAGAGTTCTATGGGGAGTTGGTCTTCTAGTCACTCTCCAGCGTCGGGTGAAAGCATAGGAGGAAATGGTGCCGGGCAAGAAAGTGGATTAACCTTCGTGCCCGACATGATTGAGTCTGTCATAGGTTCAAGGGAGTTAGATTTAGTCCGAACTCATTTTGAGATTCCAACTTCTTTTAGGTTGGAATCCCTGAGTGCCGGTGGTAGGATAGATAGCCCTTCAAAAGGGTGGATAGACTTTTATGAAAAGTCATTCCAGGCTAGGTTCCAGTTACCTGTTCATTCCTTCGTAATAGAAGTTTTTCATTTTTTTAACCTCTCTTGTTCTCTTCAAATTCCTTTTGCTTCATCAAAGGGTTCATGGTTGCCTGCTTCTTGAGTAGTATCCGCCCTTCTATCTCTCTCTTTCGATGCTTTTTTATCTTAAAAAGACGTATCCCAGATTGGTAGTATATTTCTCCTCCATAGGGTGCTTCTACTCTGCTAAAGAGGGCTCCTACCTCCGTTCACGGATGGAAGGAGCGATTTTTTTATGTTTCAAGTCCTCTCGAGTTGTTAGTGTTACCGAACTGGGTCGGTCAAGACAGGCTATATTCAATATCCGAAGTTAGAGGGGGAGGATCTTCGTAATTCTGAAATATTACGGAAATATAAGATCCCTTCTATGAAGGAGTTGCTGTCGGAGCAAGCCCTCTTCTATGCTGGGCTGAGTTTGGTCGATCCCAGAGGTCAGCTCGACTGGTCCTAGCCAGCTTTTTCTTCTTCTTCTTCTTCTTCTTCTTCTTCTCGTCTTCTAATACGTTAACTGTCTGACTACACAAGGATGAGGTCGGAGGAAATGGAGGCACTCCGAAAGGCGAGTGCTTAACGAGAGACTGAGGTACTTCAGAAAGGAGGTGCCTAACATCAACCAAAAAGGAAGGGTATTCCAGTCGCAGTGGGGGTTATGAAGAAACCACTGCCTGTGAGAGTGAGCGTCGGTGAGGAAATGGAGGCACTCCGAAAGGCAAGTGCTTAACGAGAGACTGAGGTACTTCAGAAAGGAGGTGCCTAACATCAACCAAAAAGGAAGGGTATTCCAGTTGCAGTGGGGGTTATGAAGAAACCACTGCCTGTGAGAGTGAGCGTCGGGGGAGCACCTTCAATATTTCGACCATCGATCGATGTCTCTTCCGTGCCTCTTTCGAGAGCTGACATCCCTGGTCTGGAGGTCTTTCCTGCATCTTAAGGAGGGATGGCGTTAGCTGATTCTCCTGACCAAGTGGGCCCATTGGAGTATTTAGCCGAAGTCTCCAACGACACCTCCATATAGAATTATAAGAATGCTTGAAGAGCTCTGGAGGGGATGCTGTATGGGCTGATGTTTCAAGAATTGGACAACAAGATCTCAGGATGCGACAGAAGGAATCAGTATCTTATTTAGTTCGGGTGAGTTTTTTTGAACCCTTCTTTGAAATCTCGATATTCTTACTAATTCATGCTCAATTATTTCAATTGGTTCAGTTGGGACATCAGGTTGCGACTTTCATTATTTCGATGAGGGAAGCAGAGTCGAAGCTTGCCGATGCACATGTAAGGCTGAGAGCTGCTGAAGCGAAGCTGAATAATTGAAAATCGAACTGGAAAGGATAAAGGTGGATAAGGAGGCCGAAAAGAAGGTCGAAGCAGACTTGGTTGCCAAAAAAGAGAGGCGTCGAGTTGCATAGGCCGAAGTTCTTGAAGTAGAGAAAAGGATGGAGAGGCAAGTCATTGCGGTTGGGAGGTCATCTGTGGAGGTCTTTCGCAAGTCCATCGAGTTCATTAAAATTAAGGTGGACTTCACTATCGAAGCATATGCTCTAGGTAAAAGGGATTACCGGGGGAAGGTCACGGAATATTTTTCGGGTCTTGATTTATCTTTCCTGAAGGCTACTGAAGAAGCAGTATCCGAAGGGGGTTCAACTCCAGCTGGGATCGAAGGGTGCAGGGGTCCGAACGATCGCTGTGGATCCCCCACCATCTGTCGAGGGCTTAGCCGAAACGGCTTCTACCAAAGTAGCACCCGCCGCACAATCTTCAATGGGGATGTCTCCAGCTGAAGGTGTCTCAAGGCCCCCTCCGGTCCACATCAAGGTTAGGAAACTTAGGGTGCAACTGTACTTGTTTGTGCTTAGGCAATGTAAATAACATTTTAAATTAATGGAAAGGAAGGCTTTATTTTTGCTTCTTATTAGCATTATTCTTTTTATAGAAATGGTTTTTCTCAATGTTTAGCATTTATTTTCAGTCGAGTCAACATAGACAACGAATCCATTTTTCGATCATAAGATTAGCATTGTCCATCCAACCACAGGTCGATGCGTTACAAAAGGTGCTTGCAAGAGCAAGAAAAATCACGGCCAAGGCCGAACAGGATCTATTGATTATGACAAAGAAGTGCGAGGACCTTTCAATCGAAATAGATTGCATCTGTGAGGGCTCTCGACTAAATTTACACGATTATATTGTCAATAAGCATAAATTAATCGATGAAAGGATGCGATTGCTAAAGCTGCAAGGGAGGCCCAATGGAAATTAGTCATCTGGATAAGGCAACTTGAGGGGAAGCTGCGTTCGGAACAAGTGCTTGTCCAATGGGGATCGGCTGATCGAATGAAATAGCTAGAAGGAGAACTCCATGCAGAACAGTTGAAGATTTTCGATCGAGATCGGACAATTAAAAAGGAACGGAACTATCGTCCAACCTTCGATGCGACTTCGCCTCATCCGAATGCGCTAAAGTCGATCTCCTTAAGATGATTGGAAAGGAAAGATCAAAAATGACAGAACTTCACATTAAGCTGGCAGAAAGCGAAGCTGAGGAGGACTGCTAAGGGCAGGACAAGGAGTAAACTTCTATTTGAAGCTGCCTAAAAAGAAGCGGCCATTCGGGTTGCTAGCGCATCTCGTGAGGCATTCCAAGTTGGGTTTGGGGAATGCGAAGCGCAAGTCTTCGAACTTTTCCCTAAGGTAGATGTTGGCCTTCTCCATATTCCAAAGATCGAATCTAAAGAATGAGAGAGTTCGGCCATCGTCCTTATTTCTGGTCCTGAAAGATCATCAGGAAGAACTGCTTTATAACTTTTGTTAGCCGAAGACGAATCCTTTTCTTTTTGTTTTTCATTATCTTTGCTGTAACTTTTGTAATCAATATGAGATACTTCATTTAAGACTATATACATTCAGTCTTTTATGATCCTTCCTCCCGAGATACCTCATTAATTATCACATTCGCTAGGTCAGTAAAACATCTTAATGTCTTGCTTTAAAGATCTCACGTCTGAAGTATCAATATCGCTAAATTAGAGGTGACGAATCCATTCTGATTTAGGTTCATCTTTGGTCCGAACTCGCTTTCGTACCTAGATCATCTGGTAGCGTAGCTCAGCTTTGGCCTCGACCTATCTGAGAATCAGATATTAGAGGGTCTGGAGTGAGCTCCTTTGGAGGAGATCGATATCTGAATATTTATAACACAGTCCTCGGAAAAAAAGAACATTCTTTCAACGACTTGAGTAGACACCAGAAGTCCTTTCCTTCGGTGTTTTTTCTTGAAACAATTGCAAACGATGGAGATTTCAATTAGGCTAGGGCGTTAAGTGAGAGGTTCCATACAAAATTTGGACACGTATTCGAGTACTGGGGTGTGTTATGTCCTTGTAGTGAAAATTTGAGAAATCTAGAGCAGCGGGGGCTGTTCTTTTTATAGAGTTTGCCTTGGGAGACGGAGTCGGTGATTTAGACAATACAGACTCCATAGGAATTAATTTTGTTTAGGCGTTAGTGAGGATTCGCTTTGGTCAAAGCCTGTACTCTCACCTAACATTTGCCCTTACTCCCGCGTATCAACGGGGGATAATCGTGTGTATACCAGTCAAAAGTACTAAGCACTATTTTAGCCGAAGATTGTGTATAATCTCCAGGGCACGTATGTTTTCGTACCTGGATTAAATGTTTATTGGTTCAAAACTCAGGTAGAGTGTGATGAGACAACATGGCTGGTTCATCAGCACCTGTACTTAGGTGCACGTCAACCCAGAGGGCGCTCACAACTATCTAACGCTCCTTGTATTGTGCCAATTAATATAGGTAATCATATAATATTTAGGTTTATCTCCTCTTTCTATAAGAGGGGCATTTTGAAGAGGGGTATTGTATCCTGAGCATTGTGGAGTGAAGGGTAGGCATCTTCTTGCATGTGTGTGATGGGCTCCGACTTGGTTTGGTGAGCTCCGACTTGGTTTGGGAGGTATTGAAAATAGTCTTCTCTCTTTTGGCAAAGGCGGATCCCATGCCTCGATGGTTCTTTCGGCCAATGCGCTCAGAGCAGGCATGGCTACAGGCGGAGCCCCTCGTGGCACTTAACTGGGGTGTGTGCTTTCAAGAGGGACAGCTGGAGGGCCATGCAGGCACTTCTTGGTGCGGGCGGCAGTCCTAACTGGTTGCAGACCTCATCCATGGACCCTTAATGTCCTGCTGGTGCGGGCATGCTACTTCCCGTCTCCGGCATCATGCTGCTTCCCATCTGGATCGGTGAGAAAGCCATCGACGATAAGTGGAGATGCCATCATGCTGCATCTGCAACAAACAACTTGCTCGATCTCATAGCTATAATACTAGAGAAATTCGACGGAAACCTTCATGAGCTATGCTCTAGTTAATGGCTGATACCGGCCTTTATTTCTTTTTCTATTATCTCTTATCTTTTTGTACTTCTTGTGGTGCTCTCTTTTTGATGACTAGAAAGGATAGCTGAAAGTTATTTTAATTTTGTTTATCATTCTCTGAGCATTGTTGGGACTCCTTCAGTAGAAATAGGACTTACTGCTAGATTCAATTTCAAGCAACTCTTTTAGTAAAAATCAGTCGGGGCAAATTTCTTATGATCATCCCTCACTAGTTGATCTGTGGTCTTCATGCAAATACTGCTGCTTAGGCAACGCTCGATGAAACGTATACAGTCTTGATATCTTCCATCAAATAGGTGGGGGTTTCACTGCACTCCCATCAAATAGGTGGGGGCTCACTGTACTCCCACCGAATAGGTGAGGGCTCAACGTACTCCCATCGAATAGGTGGGGGCTCACTGCACTCCCACCGAATAGGTAGGGTCTTAATTATTCCCACCGTATCGGTGGGGCCTCACTTCACTCCCATCGAAAAGGTGGGGGCTCAACTCACTCCCATCGAAAAGGTGGGGGCTCAGTGCCGCAGTGGAATGGGCATCATCTTTTAAATGAGAGTCGACTTACAAATGAGATCATTCAGAAAGGAGATATACTTTTGTTGACCAAATACGTCATTTATAATACGTTCGGAGATTTTCAGAGTTCTAGGGGTGAGAAAGAAGTGTTCCATCTAATCGCTTGAGGCAATAAGTCCCAGGTCTGACGATCTCCTCCACTTGGTAGGGGCCTTTTCATCTGGGGGCTCGCTTTCCATGCTCCATAGGTTGAGAGACTTCAGCTCTTTGTAGAACCAGATCATCGATTTTGAACTCCTTATTTCTAACATGGGAATTATAATACCGAGCCATCTTTTGTTGATATGCTGCCATCCAAACTCTAGCCTTTTCATAAACTTCTTCTAACAAGTCTAAATTTGCCTGGAGTCACTCCGCATTAGCTTCGCCATCATAATTTTTCATCTGAAATAATAGAAGTCCGATCTCCACCGGTATGACAGCCTCTGTACCAAAAGAAAGTTTGAAAGGAGTTTGACTTGTTGGGGTTCTCTGGGTGGTTCTGTAAGCCAATAGTACATTGTACAGTTCATCAACCCAAGCTCGTTTGGCTCGATTAACTCTGGCTTTGAGTCCCCGTAGAATGGTTCTATGGTAACTTTAGCTTCGCCATTGGCTTGTGGATGTCCTACTGATGTAAAGTGTTGAGAGATGGCACGATCCCAACAGAACTCAACAAATTTGAACCCATAAAATTGGCATGCGTTGTCCGTAATAATTACTCGTGGAAGTCGAATCTATAAATGCTAGTTTTTCAAACGAAGTCATTACCTTCGCCTCAGTAATCTTGGCCAAAAGCTCGATTCTATCCACTTTGTGAAATAATCTATTGCCACAAAAGAAATTTTCTTTATCCTAAAGTTGGAGGAAAAAGATGTAGAATATCCATCCCCCACTGTACGAATGGTCAGGGAGCTGCAATTGGAATTAATAAAGCCGTGGCTGATACTGGACATTGGCTATCCTTTGACACCGGTCACAGCGCTTGACAAAGTTGACGACATCATTCTGCATTTTGGGCCAATAATACCCTGTCGGAGTAGTGTGTAAGCCAGTGATTTATCGGCTATATGACTCCCGCACATCCTTTCGTGTACCTCTCGAAGGGTATATTCTACCTTAGGGGGGCGGAGGCATCTGAGAAGTGGCAAGGATAAGGACCGTCAATAAAGTTGGCCTTCATGAAGGATATAATGAGGGGCCTGATGCTTAACTTTCTTGGCTTCTTTTGAGTCAGCTGGGAGAACTTCATCCTTCAAAAAGTTGATGAATGGATCAATCCAGCTGGATTTTTCATCAATTTGTAATACAGGGACCAGATTTTCAAGACTTGACTTCTCCAATACTTCAAAAAATGAACCCCTAGGGAGGTCATCTAGTGTCGAAGTTGCTAACTTGGAGAGGAGGTCGATCCTTGAATTCTCTGATCGGAGAACTCGCTGAATTTCAAAATTAGAAAATATCAAGGTAAGATTCTTTACTTTTGAGAGGTATTTCTTCATATTCTCCTCTCGTGCTTCATACTCCCCTTTAATTTGGCCAGCTACCAGTTGTGAATCAGTGTAGACCTTCAGCTTCTTGGCCCCAACTCTTGTGCGATTCTTAACCCAGTTAGAAGGGCTTCATATTTGGCTTTATTGTTGGTGGCAAGAAAGTCGAACTATAGAGCATATTCTGCAACAAATTCGTCAAGTCCAAAAACCAGCAAACCTGCACCGGACCCAGCAGAATTAGAAGATCCATCCATATTTATGGTCCAAGTCTCATCTTGTATGCTTGATAGGTCCTGATTAGATGCTTCAGTCCTGGTGGCCACTTCCAGTTCAATTGGGTCTTCTAGAATAGTATACTCTACAATGAAGTCGGCCAAAGCTTGAGCTTTAATGGAAGGTTGAGGTCCAAATTCTACTCCGTACTCCATGAGTTAAATTGCCCATTTTGCTAATCGACCGAAAGTATCAGCGTGATTTAATGTTGCCCTCAAAGGTTGATCAGTCATAACCACGACTAGGTGTGCTTGAAAATATGACCGGAGCTTGAAAGCGGAGATGAGAAGGGCAAAGATGAGCTTCTCCAATTTAAGGTACAGTGTTTCGACGTCATGTAGGACTCAGCTGACATAATAAATGGGTTTTTGAATTTTTTTTGTTCTCGAACTAGGACGGAGCTCACGATGACTGGTAATACTGTCAGGTATAAATAAAGTTCTTCGCCTGTTGCTGGTTTGCTAAGAAGTGGTAGAGAAGCCAAATAATTTTTGAGCTCTTCAAAAGCATAATTGCATTCTGGGATCCATAGGAAGTCCTTAGGCTGCCTTAAGACCTTAAAGAATGGAAGGCATCGTTCGGCTGATCTAGACACAAATCAATTAAGCGCTACCACCCGTCCAGTGAGGCTTTGAACCTTCTTTATGTTCTTCGGAGGACTCATGTTCTGGATAGCCTCAATCTTCTCTGGATTGGTTTCTATGCCTCGATTTGAAACCAAAAACTCCAAGAACCTCCTTGAGGTTACATCGAAAGCACATTTTGTTGGGTTCAGCTTCATTTAGTATCTTCGAAGTGTGGTGAAGGTCTCCTAGAGGTCGTTCACATGGTAGGATGAAGTCTTGCTCTTAACGAGCATGTCATCCACGTAGACCTTCATATTTTGATCGATCTTATGTTTGAATATTTTGTTCACTAGTCGTTGACAAGTGCATCTGTATGTTTTAAGCCGAAAGACATAACTCTTAACAAAAAAAGCCCCAATCTGTAACAAAGATGGTCTTTTTCTCATCTTCAGGTGCCATTCGAATTTGATTGTATCTCGAGAAGGCATCCATAAAGGTGAGGAGCTCGTACCCCGAAGTAGTATCTACCAACTAATCAATTGAGGGCAAAGAATAGCTATCCTTCGAGCATACTTTATTTAAATCTCTAAAATCTTTACAGATCCTTTACTTGTCGTTAGCCTTTTTTACCAAAACAACATTAGCAATCTAGTCAGGATAAGCTACTTCTCAATAAAATCATTCTTGAGTGGCTTTCCTACTTCTTCAGTCATAGTCTTCTTGTCATTCGAGGGCAAAATTTTCTCTTCTATTTGATCGGACGATAGGTAGGCTAGACATTCAACTGATGTACTGCTACGTTGGGGTCGATCCTTGGTATATTCGTCGAAGTTCAAGCAAAAATATCTGCATTCTCCTGCAAAAAGGAAACAAGTTCTCTTTTTACTTCTGGGTTAAGCTTGGACCCGATTTGCTTCATGTGTTCTGAGTTCCCATCACTTAATGGGATCGCTTTGAGGTCTTCTATCGGCTCTCCTCGTTCTTTAGTAAGATCGTGGGTATCCAGTCCGTCGATAGGATAAGTCTCCAACTACTTTGTGTCCTTGAGTGCGATGGAGTAGCATTGGCGCGCCAGCGCCTGATCCCCCCGAACCTCACCGACCCCCTTATGGGTTGGAAACTTCATCTTAAGATGATAAGTAGATATTACTGTCCAAAGGGCATTCAACCCAAGACGCCCAACGATAGCATTGTACGTGGAGGGCATCCGTACTATTAAGAAGTCAACTTGAGCCATTGACCGATGAAGGGTCTGGCCAGCAATCACGGGTAATGTGACTACTCCTTCGATAAGTATCGCGTCATCTGTAAATACAACCAGAGGAGCATCCCGTTGTCCCAAATGTTCAGGGGATATTTTCATCTTAGAAAAAGCATCATAAAATAACACATCCGTAGAACTTCCATTATCTATCAGGATACAGCGTATAAGATAGCTTTCTATGTTAAGAGTTACAACAACCGCATCATTATGCGGATACAAGATTCCCTAGGCATTCTCTTTAGTGAAGGTGATAGGCTCCTCGATTTAGGCTTCTTAGAGGATTCAGCTTCTTCTTCATTCCAAGATTGATGCCCTCCGGCTATTACACTGATGATCCCAGCTAGAGGTCATTTTGGAGGCTCCAATCGACACTCTGACTGTGGGGGATCCCTTCAGTGCTCCTCATGATGTCCCGAAAGATGCCTAATGAATCAGTCAAACATCCACGACGAATAAGCTCCTCAATCACATCCTAAAGCTGAATACAGTCTTCGATGTCGTGGCCATAATCACGATGGTAGAAGCAGAACTTATTCGGGCTTCAGCGCATGGGACTTCCACTCATCTTTTGTGGTTGAGGGACTTGACCGCGTACCTCCATGAGGACCTATGTTCTAGGGACACTAAGAAGAGTATAGTTAGTAAATTTTTTGGATGGAGATGGATGCCATTTTCCAACCAAACTTGTCTGCTGACGCCTCCTTTGGGGGAGTTCGGGATCAGTTGCCAGAAAGGAGATCGGGCTTGCCGAAAATTCTTCTGAGTTCAGAGCTAGATTGATGACTCTATTTCAGATCTAATTTAGATCTGATTTTTATTTTTATTTATCTGATATTAATGAATTTTAGATATCACATCAGATGTGATAGGATCTGAAATCAAAAAAATTTAAAATTAAATCTAAGTAGATCTAACATGTATGAGATGCATGACTAGACTAGGAGTAGTTTGATCTATGAATAGTCTTATAGTTTTATATTTTAATATGATTAAAATATAAATTAGATCTAATTTATTCTTTATTTTTTTGATATTATAAATATTATATTCAGATCAAAAATAAAAAATAAAATTTTAATTAATACATAAGATTGATCTGTTGCATGCCTAGACTAGTTGTAGAATTATTCTAGTAACTGTCTAGAATAGATTTTATATTAAATAGTTCAATTTAAATCTTATTTTTTAGATGTTATATGTGATGTTTCAGATCTGAAAGTATGCTAATTAGATCAGATTTTAATACATGAGATGTATGCAAAGCATGTATAAATTAGATCTGAAATTATATATATGATATGTAACTTAGATCTAACTAGTTTTGTAGTTAAATTAATATTTCTGATTAAGGTGTTCCTCATGGCCGTCCGGTCATAAGAACAAAGTAAGGTTTAAGACCCTCTCCTCTCATTCAATGGGTGTTCTTATGGCATGTAAGGGTGCTACGCGTTCATCCTTAATCAGAAATCAAAATTTATTTTTCTGCAAAATCTAGATCCTAAACCTTATGATTTATTTTACATGTTTTGTTTATGAACCCAAGACTTAATTAATGAATTAAGCTTATGAAATCAAATTAGGTCTAAATTAATAATTTCATATCTAAACCATTTTCATAAAATTGAGTTCGGGCTTGGGTAGCTCAATTAGGTCTAGCGGTTAATCAAACTGAATTAAAAATTGGTTAGGTGGATCATGAAAGCTAATAATTGACCAGCCTAATAGGATTAAGTCTAGGTCAAGGTCGAATCACATTTAGATGTGACTCGATCAAGTTAAGATCTAATTTGGCTCAGTGGTTAGAGCCTGGATTGTAAACTAACCCAATTGATTCTGGTTCAACAATTTGGTGTCTAAGGTAAGTTGGGCAGATGCGATCGACTGATTTTTAATTGGGAGCTACTCGACTCGAATGCGTTCTTGTCAAGTTAATGGCATATCCCTTCCATCGGTCTCACTTACCTGGCCATATGTGTCGACCCAGTTCTGATTTGAGGTGTTAACAATTCGAGCTAGTCCATGTCACTAGGTTAGTCATAATTGTTATGACTATGTCAAGTCAAGTTTAATGAGACCTAAATCAAATCTTCTAAGAAAATATTAAGTCTAAGGTCTTCCACCATTGTGGATGTACGGGCCTTCCCGGAGTTGATTGTTCTCGGCTGGTTACAGTGGCTCAGTTGACCGAGAAGATGCAACCATATCCATTAGGCATTGGATACACGGATTAGAGATGGGTTGTGCTCAATATTCTGGATAGGTGAGGGATCCAATCAGAAATCTAATTCGTGCAAATGGTGGATCTGACTTAACTAAGGATTGGAGCAATATTTCGGGTATGATGAGCTTCATGAATTAGAGATCAATTTTTGGATGCACCATGATTAGCGAATATGGACAAGAGTTGTCCACTCATCGGTTGACCCATCACCAATAACTTTAGGTGAGTGGTGAGCCAGTCGGTGAGACCGCACCATCCATTAGAAATCACTAATCATGAAGATTTTCATATCTCTACCTAGGGAGTGTAGGGATCTGAAAAAATAGTGGGAGCCTAATTTGTTTAAAAATGAAACCCTAAAAAATTGGTTAAGTCTGATTACAAAATCTAATTAGAAACTTTTGACTCTCTACAGAAATATGTCTGCGTCCAACCCCTGACCAAAATACTAGACACCATAGATTAACTGGACCTAATTTCAAAGATTGGTTGAGGAACTACAGAATTTTCTGGTTTGAGAAACTGATTCATGTCTTGGACCAGGACCGACCTGCCATACCAGCACGTCTGACTGCTGAACAGAGAACGTCTCTGAAAAAGTGATGGATGACGATAACAAAGTCAGGTACTAATGTTGGGTGCCATGTCTGATGCATATGGTCAGTTCATCATGAACTTCCATATGCATAAGATGCAGTGTACCTTGGCTGAGTTAATGAACATGTTAGTTACGGCTGAGCTTTCTTTGAAGGGTTCAAAAGGCTCAGTCCTTACTGTGGAGCGGATTCTTCCAAGAAAAAATCTTTTGAAAAGAAGAAGAAGTCTGCGAAGAAACAGAAGGTGGATGGAAGAAGAAGAAGACGGAATCGAAGAAGAAGGCTGCTAAAAAAGAAAAATATTTTCACTGCAATTCAGATGGCCATTGGAAGCGAACTGTTCTCAGTACCTGGCCACCCTGAAGAATAAGAAGGATGGTCCTTCTGGAGGTATGCTCGTTATAGAATCTAATCTTACGATTTTCTCTGCATCCAATTGGATACTTGACTCTGGTTCTAGTGCTCATTTGTGCACTTCTATGCAGGATCTTGAAGAGAGCAGGAGGCTGAGGGATGGGGATATGATCCTATGCATCAGAAACGGAGCAAGAGTTGCTGCTGTGGCCGTGGGAACCTACCCTCTGCGATTACCGTTAGGATTAGATTTAGTTCTTAGAGATTGTTATTATGTACCTGCAGCAAGCAGGAATTTGATTTCTGTTTCATGTTTAGCACAAGAAGGTTATGTGATTAGCTTTCATAAGAACATTATAACATATTTTATGAAAATAATAAAGTTGCAAATGGTTTTCTTATTAATGATCTCTATCAGCTACATATTGATGTATCTGTATTTCATATCGAGCAAAATGTGAATGCCATGGGAATTAAAAGGCCTAGAGATAGTCTAAATGATAGGTATCTGTGGCACCTAAGGCTAGGTCATATAGCGGAAGACAGGGTTAACAAATTGGAGAAATCAGAGCTATTGAGTCCGTTGACTTTCGAGTTATATCCAGTTTGTGAATCATGCCTTCAAGGCAAAATGACCAAGCTCCCTTTTACATAATATAGGGAAAGGGCCCCAGATCTACTTGTCTAGTACATACAGATGTGTGTGGCCCATTTGATGTGCCGGCTAGAGGCAACTATTCTACTTCATTATCTTCACCGATGATATGTCTAGGTACGGGTATGTTTTCTAATGAAACACAAGTCTGAAGCCTTTAAAAAGTTCAAAGAATTCAGACATGAGGTAGAAAAACAAACAGAAAAGCCCATTAAGATTCTTCGATCAGATCGAGGAGGTGAATACCTTAGTCGGAAGTTCCTAGACTATCTTAAGAATAATAGCATAGTCGCTCAATGGACTTCATCTGGAACACCACAACTCAACCGGATTTCAGAACAGAGGAATCGGACCCTATTAGATATGGTCCATTTCATGATGAGCTTCACGGACCTCCCTGAGTTTCTTTGGGGAATTATCTCATGACAGCAATATATGTATTGAATAGGATTCCCTCTAAAATGTTCCTACCACACCGTATGAGATATGGCATGGTAAGAAGCCAAGTCTGAGTCATCTCAGAATTTAGGGTTGTCCGACTCATGTCAAGAGACAGCAGGCAGACAATTAGAGTTTAGATCTTTTAGAACTCAGTTCATAAGATATCTAAAGAGTCATTATGATACTATTTCTATATTTCGGAAGATCACAATGTGATTGTGAATCGACATGTTATTTTTTTAAAAAATAGTTTATTCAAGATGGTGGCATCGGAAGAATAATTAAGCTCAAGGAGAATGTCTCCCAAGAGCAATGAACTAAAGAACCTGAGGAACCCAATCAATTAGATCCAGCCCTAACACAACCTCTTCCACCTCATAGATCGACTAGGGTTTTTCGTCCTCCTGAAAGGTACTTAGGACTATACAAGAAGAAGTAGAGGAAATGTTCCTCATGAAAAATGGGCTTATGGTGATGACCCCAAGACCTATGACGAGGCGATATCAGATATCGACTCCGAGAAATGATTAGAGGCAATGAGATCAGAAATTGACTCGATGCACTCAACCAAATCTGGACCTTGGTAGATCTACCTGAAGGTATTGTACCTATTAGGTGTAAATGGATCTTCAAGAGAAAGATAGGTGCAGATGGAATGTGGAGCTAGCTGCAAAGATAGGTCCAGTGATGATGATCACAAGATCTGCAAGCTACAAAGGTCCATTTATGGACTTAAGCAAGCATCTCGGAGCTGGAATACTCGTTTCAATGATGTGATCAAAATGTTTGGTTTCATCAAGAACGAGGAGGAACCATGTGTGTTCAAGAAAGTCAGTGGGAGCACAGTTGTCTTCCTCGTACTGTACATAGATGACATCCTCCTGATTGGAAATGATATTTTCATGTTGACCTCAGTCAAAATATGGTTGTCTAAGGAGTTCTCTATGAAAGATCTAGGAGAGGCATCCTTTATACTGGGTATTAAGATCTATAAAGATAGACCAAATAGGATGCTGGGACTCTCACAGAAGATGTACATAGAGGAGGTGCTAAAAAGGTTTAGCATGAAAAATTCCAAAAAAGTTTAGTACCTTTTAGACATGGCATTCATCTCTCCAAGAAGATGTGCCCTAGCACACCTGAGGAGATTGAACGCATGAGCAAGATCCCTTATGCTTCGACAATAGGAAGCCTCATGTATGTCATGTTATGTACACGATCTGATATAGCCCATGCTGTGAGTGTCACAAGTAGATATCAGTCGAATCCAGGCGAAGAGCACTGGACTTCTGTAAAATGTATCCTTAAGTACTTGAGAAGGACTAAGGATATGTTTCTAGTCTTTGGGAATGGAGAACTCCAGGTTCATAGATTTATAGACTCAGACTTTATGTCTGATATAGATGATCGAAAGTTGACATCTGAAAGTCTGTTCATTTGCAATGGTGGTGCAGTTAGCTGGAAGAGTTCCAAGCAGACGGTGATTGCTGATTCCACCATGGAGGCAGAGTATATTGCTGCATCGGAAGCTGCAAAAAGGCATTTTGGTACAAGAAGTTTATCGTAGAGCTTGGAGTGATGTCATCGGATGCCATCCCTCTTTACTGCGACAATAATGGCACCATAGCCCTAGCTAAGGAGCCAAGGTCTCACCAGAAGTCCAAGCATATCGAGTGGCGATTCCATCTGATTCGTGATTACATCGAAAAAGGTTATGTCGAGATTAAGAGAGTCGACTCCACAGACAATGTGGCAGACCCACTGACAAAGCCATTAGGCCAGCAGAAGATCGAAGCCTACCTTGAGAAGATGGGACTTAGATATGTAGCCAATTGACATTAGGTCAAGTGGAAGTTTGTTAGATGTGTGTCCTAGATGCCAGATTGGCTGACACATTCCTGTATAAATGTAAGGATAAATTTATAATTTTGACTATAAATGAATAAAAGGATTATTCTACTATCACATTGTGTACATTATGTCTGTGATACATCCTTTGAGTTAGTAGGAATGTTAATTCATATTTTCAAGAGTTAAAAATTTAAGGCATAAATTTACATAACTAACTCATAAACAGCTCATAACCATAGGATCATCACGAGGATGATGATCAATCCGGAAGGTTGGTGTACGATCACTTTCTTAGGATAGATGTGTCTTAAGTCTATGGTGTGACGATACCAGAGTGAGAGTACAGATATTCGTTGAGAACGAGAGTACTGAGCGTGACCACCTCGAGCAGTCATAAGGAAATCTACTTTCTCATCGATGACTAGCTCGATGTTGCAACTGTGTGTCTAGTTCTTTGATCTGAGGTACATCGACAGTTCACCTTGAGTGTGTTATAGTTTGACTACACCATAACTCGATCTCCTAGTCATTCAAAATCTTGAAATGTATGTTGGCTGTAGCATATTCATTGTAGGATCAAATTGTACCAAGAAGGGATCTATCAACTTCGATAGATAAAGGAGTAGTCCTATGATGATCGAAAGATTGAGTTCTTAAGCCCATGACCATGGCAGAGTGAAATAATGAAAAAGAGTTTTTCATTAAGATTTCACATCGGACTTGGATCGATCGATTGATTCATATGACTGATGTTGGGTTTGACGAGTTCACCTTAACCCTAATTCAGTCGGGACTCATGATAGAGGAACTCAATCACACAGGTAGCTACACCAAGAGGTTCGTCTTCATTTCTGATGGGTTGCCACCATATACTGCGAGGTGTCACTGGTAGATTTTGGGAGCAATTAGAATGATCTTGATGATCGATCATTCTAATTATCTGAATCAGAAGAGTTCTGATCCATCGAAAGGAGTTTCGATGATGTCGATGATTAGATCACGACATGTCTCATTACCATATGGAAACGAACCTAACTGGGTCACACAAATAAAAGTTAGGATCTGGATGTTATCAATTGAGCTAGCCCAGTTTGATTGATTTGGATTAGATTCAATTAGGTTCAAGAAAATCGTGCTAGCACACGATTGAGTCTAACTTTCTCCTCGTGTAATCTTTTCTATCTCGACTGAGCCAAATGTGATTTGACTCATCCAGAGAACTTTGAGAAGGTTTCTCACAGTCTGACTGGAGCCAGTCCAGCTCAGAAAGGATTTGTCTTAATTTATGAGATGAATTTAAGACAACACCTGCTAATTCCTATCACCTGCCATTTTCATTTTAGGACATTGGTCAAATGTTGACCCATGGATCTTGGACTGAAGGCCACTTGGCAAGAGATCATTGGAGATTTTTTATGGAGTGTCCACCTGCTAAACTGGACCTCAAAGTGGGTGCCATATTCAGATTGGGCGTGCGCCCCAAGTGGATAAGGATAGAGTCCCATGAGATGAGGACTCTGATCCCTTGATCAACTTGGACTGTGGGGTACAAATCTCACTGTGCTTATCCAGTGTTGGCACCAACAGTAGGAGGGATCATGGAGATTCTTATCTGATATGATTAGATGACATCACTCCATCAATCAAAATTTTTCCAGAATTAATTGAAATTTTTTGATTGATCGAATGATGTGGCACTGCATGGAGCAGCAGGGTCTGTTTAAACCATGTCTGCATCTAGGGTTTAGAGACTCTACGCAATAACCAGCAAAAGCCTGAATCCTCTCCACTTCTCCATACCCCCTCTGCTCCTCTCCCTCCCCTCTTCACATCCAAGAGGTTGGGCATCCATCTGGTGCTTGTCCAAGACGTGTGGCTTCCTGATTAGAAGGCTGCAGAGATTTGTCGAGAAACTACTGCTCCAGCTTCAGAAGATCTTTTGAAGATCTTCTAGATCAGATCCAGATCTGATTTTTGAAGCAAAGATTCACGAGGAGAAGACGATCCAGATCCTGCTCAAGTGGATACTGGTAGAGGCCGGGCGACTGCGTGGCTATTTTAGAACCTCGGACATTGCTGCGATCATCTACAGGATAATCTAGTTACCCTAGAGGTATTTCTCTATTCCTCATGTTTTCAGATTTAATTTTAGATTTAATATCAGATAATAGGAATTAGATCTAATAGATCTTAGATCTGAAATATTGTAGGATAATTTTTTTTTGAAATATTCCGTTCCAGATCTCATTAGATCTGGAAGATCCTACAAGGAAAAAGCCGATTTTTTCTTCAAGTTCCCCACGGCTAGGACTTCTCAAGCTCTACCTTTTCTCTCTCTCTAAGGGTCCCTCCAAGTGCAAGTTCACCTTCGAAGACTTCATCGATGCAAGCATATTTTTCTGCTCTACCCAACATCTCCACCAAGTCTCGGGGATAAGACTTCTCCAAAGAATATCAAAGATTGTTCTTCAAGAGTCTGCTCTTTAAAACTGTCATCGCGATTGACTGATCTAAGTCACGTACTTTCAAGACAGCTGCATTAAAACTGTTAAGATATGATTGGAGAGACTCCCTCTCTCTTTGCTTGATATTAATTAAGAAATCAGACCTCTTTCTTTGTCTACGGCTACTGACAACATGGGTTACAAGAAGTGACCCATCTGGTCAAACGAGGAGATTGAATGTGGCTTTAGACTAGCGTACTAATGTCGGACCACACTTTTAAGAGTAGCGGGAAATGCCCTACAAAGTGTAGGATCAGCAGCTCCATGGAGGAGCATTACCATCTTGAAACTCTCCAAATGATCCATGGGGTCCGTTGATCCATCATAGCTGGGCATTTTAAAGTGGTGAGGGAGCGATTGACTCATAATTTCAGTGCTAAAGGGAGGATCAGCATTGTAACTATCATCTCCAGTGGGAGCTCAATTTTGTAGAGTCTGGATCATTTGTCTCATATCTCGAAGCTGGTGATCAACTTCTGCATCCCTGATAGTATAGGCTCTGGTATGAAGGGAGTAGGTCCGTCTCGGAGTGGAACCATGCTCCAAACAAGAACTCGGAGATCATTGAACATCGAGCTCCAAGCCTCTCAGACGACTTTGATGAGTTCGCCTTTGCAGTTGAGTCTGAGGATGTTTAGGCAAAAATGCGGCAGGTGGTGAAAGGTTGTTTTGTTATATCACCCGCACCACCGTGGTTAGATTTTGGATTTGCAGAACTAGTAGGTTAAACTGATCCATACCAATGGCTGCTCCAAGTGGTGGAGCGACCAGTGATGGGACCTCCATTGGGGGTACATGTACTTTGGGGATCAAGTTGGTTATCTGCCGGTCAAGAAGTTGCGGCATTCGATCCACAGGACGATGCTCCTTTGCGTGGCGCCATAGCAATTTCAAGGCTCTCTCTTCTTTTGTGGGGCTTCAAACCCTTCCTCTAGCATCAATTTGTTGCGGAAGATTTCCAACCCCGTATGAAAATGGCTGGAGCAAATGGAAGACCACCGGAGCAGCATTCCTGCAAAATAAATCCTGACCGAAATTGACTCCGGTGAGGACCCTTCGACGGTCAAGTCAGAAATCTGACACAACAGAGGAGAAGAAAAGAATGGGAGAGCAGAAAGTATTTTCTGGGGCACATACGCCAGCGTACCTGGGGTTAACTTCTTACCTTTAGTTATAGAAGAATCAATGATGATGAGCCATATAGATCATGTCAATTGAGAAGTTGTTCTTCGCTCCTCGTGCAGTTGATAAAAGGGGGTGACATGATATAGGCTTAGTAAGCACATGGGTGACGCATCCTGACTTGACTTGTTTAGACAAAGGTCATTATTAACTTTTTGGCCCATCCACATGGTGGTTGTTTGTGGTCTGATGCCCGATCTCTCCTTCGATGCCGAAGTCGGGATTCTGATAGGTCTGTACTATTAAATGGAGGGCATCGGCCAAAGAAGGGGATTGGCTAATTAACTAGAGTTCATCCGTCCATCAGTCGATAGGGCTCAAGATCGGCAGTAGAGATATGGACATAGGAAGGCTTTTGTCAGGGTTCTGTTTGAAGGATCAATATTGTAGCAGCCAACCTCCTAGGAATGGTTGGTTATAATAGCAAAAAATCTCTGGTCTGATTAGGGGTAAGGATTGGCCAAGAATTCTAGAGAATAGTCGTGCATTTTTTGGCTCAATACTCGATACCATGAAGTTACCTTGGGAGGAGGGGGGAGATCGGCCACCATATGGTTAAGGTATAGGAATACGTGGCTAGGTTAGGGGATCGGTGCCGCCACTTTATCCCAAGTCCCTTCAAGGAAGGGTCGAAGCGGAAGATGAAAGGACAAAGAGCTATTATGACCGTATCCTGTCGCATAGAGCCATGTGAAGTATTTAAATACCTCTAACATCAGCCATAAATTGGCTTGGCGCATAGTTAGCTGTGAAAGAGGCGGTGATAAGACATGGTGTGCAACAGATGAGCAGAGTGATATGATCAGGTGATAGAGCCTTTTGGATCAATAGGGAGGAACATCAGGTGTTCTTCTACTTGAATTCCAAGTAGGGGTCGGGGAAGATATGACAATGCCGAACCCCTATAAAGGGGATCGGTTCTGCTGGCGGTCGACAAAGACGGGTTCCGTTACCGAACCCCTATGAAAGGATCGATTCTGTTCGGCAGCCAACGGAAGCGAGCTCTAACTGTAGTAAGGCATCTTCCGCTTAACAATTTTCGGTATCGTCTATTTTCTTTTCCTATAGACGGTCTCCGAGGATATCTATTCAGTGATTCTTCTAGGCCAGCCGCTAACGAAATCCTGATGGTATTCAAGATACATTTCACTGAATGGGGTGAAAGATCTTTAACAATTTTGTTAACCTGTAGTGGTCAATGTATCACCCACCCAACAATACCTATAGCATTTTATGGTCAAAATCTTTAGGGGAATAAATTTCTTTCTGATTGCCAGGGCCAGCTGTCAGTAATTCTCCATGCTGCATGTTTTCGCACACTACTTTCTGTCTATGCAAGCGTGCAGCTACTGCTCCATTTTGACATAATTTTTCATTCGGAAGTTTCTGTACATTTTGATTTTAGAGATTCAATCATCTGAGCTACTTTATTGATATCCTGTTTTATGATGTTGCAGCTGGGTGGAAAGCGAGTTGGTATTGTGGGGCTAGGTAGCATTGGATCTGCAGTTGCAAAAAGGCTCGAGGCCTTTGGCTGCACCATCCTGTACCATTCGAGAAGTAGAAAGCCATCCATCTCATACAAGTTCTTTTCAGATGTTACTAATCTTGCAGCTGAAAGTGATGTTCTGGTCATAACCTGTGCATTGACCACCGAAACACACCACATCATCAATAAGGAAGTCATGCTAGCATTAGGGAAGGATGGCATTATCATCAATGTGGGGCGTGGGGCTCTGGTTGATGAGAGGAATTAGTCAAGTGTTTAATGGAAGAGGAGATTGGAGGTGCTGGACTTGATGTGTTTGAGAATGAACCAGGTGTGCCCCAAGAGCTCTTCCACATGGACAATGTAGTCCTATCTCATCATAAAGCTGTGTTCACACCAGAGTCGTTTCAGGGAGTGCTTGAAGTTGTTATGGGCAATTTGGAAGCTTTTTTTTCAAACAGGCCATTGCTTAGTCCGATTTCAGAATAGAAAGAATTCAAGTAATTTTTTGGACACGAGGTTTGATAGGACCCTGCATTATCATTCAGAGCTAGTGGAAGCCAAGCTGTTCTGCTTGTCTTGTGAGGTTAGTATTTTACAGTGGGACAATAAAGCTTCATTTCCCAATTGTGTGAGTGTATGCTTATGCTTGAATCTCTGTTGCTGCAATACTGACCTTGGTGACCTCTTGAAAGAAATTTGAGTATGTGGATGACGTGAGAAACTTTTGTCATAAATTAATCCGTGGCAGGCCAGCATAGCTTGCAAGGTTTTAAACTTCTAATAATGGTGATTTTCTGTCAAACCTTTGTTTACTGAGTCAGCCATTATTGCTCATCAAAGGTTTAGTCACAATATGACTTCATTCTGATTGTTTAATTACCATCTGTGATACTTAAATGTTACATATTTTTATCTCTCCGTCGATGTATAAAGTTCAACTTTTTCTTCAACCTTTTTATTAAAAGAAGATAGAAAACAAAAACAATATATGAGGGGCCTTATCTATTGTACTAATTTTCATAAATTATACCATCTCTCTCTCTCTCTCTCTCTCATGTTTCCTTCACAATTTTTATTCCAGTTAGCATCCCGATCTCAATAATTAATCAGCTTTACCTCATTATATAATGTGATGGCCTTTATAAAATACCCATTTTTTAACACCTGATTGCCCATTACTTGGTCATCACTCATAGGGACATCTATAACCGAATAAACTAATGCCGGCAACTGGACCCCGCAGCAGTAGTTAACCCCGTACTAACTCTCTCGCCCCGCGACGACCACCGGCCACCTCCCAAAGCCCCACTCCTCTTCAAGAATCGACAAATCCGCCGCCGCCGCCGGCGGTTCGCCCCTCCCTCCGCGAGGATGTCAGCCGAGAAGGCCGCGGCGAAGACGCCGGCTGGAGAGCAAGAGCAAGAGCTTGCCCTCGTCCTCATCCTCCGCCCGCTCCACCCCGTCTTCCACGACGTCCTTGCCCCAAATTCCGCTTCCTGAAGCCCTGGGAGTCGCCTCTTCCCCGAGAAGAATTCCTCGCCGTCCACGCCGACTCTATCCGGGTCCCCCTCTGCCCCGGCCCCACCCCCGTCAACGCCGAGCTTCTTGCCTGCCTCTCTCGGCTGGAGCTTGTGGTGGCCTCCAGCGCCGGGGTCAACCGCACCGACGTCGCGGAATGCCGGAGCACGGGCATCGCCGTCCCACGCAATAAATAAATAAATAAATAAAATTCCCTGTTGTTTTTCTCAAGGGTCAAGCTTGGATGCCAAACTGTTGTGGGACTGCATGAACTGTTGGAGGACTGCTTGAATGATATAAGCAGGGCAATCCTATGCTTTAGGCTGACTCTATGCCTACTGTCTAGTCTCGATAAATCAAGAATTAAAATATAAGGCTTCAAGATACTGAACAAGAAATGGAGAAATAAATTGGCGACAGTGGTCTGATATAAGCTGATGATACTAGAAAACCGAATAGGATGTGATTGTTTGGCAATTGCGAGGTATCTGATGCTGACTCACGACAAAATCTCACATCTCCATGAAAAACTCTAGTAAGCTTCTGATTGTACGGATGGTAATCTGACATGGTGAGGAATTTGAAGGGCAGTTGCACGTGAAAAAAAAATGATGTCAGAATTGAAGGGCAAGAGGAAACAACTAAGTGCTAATGGAATTAAGTATTGAAGCTGTTGTAACATGTCTAAGTAGTCTTTTACCACCACTTATCAGAATAAATCACAGCAGGATTCATATTTAAAGCATATATAAAGAGAGTGAAACTAAGCAATTATCAAGGATACTTGTTTCGATATCTTATTCTTGGGTGGAAAGTATTGTTGGGTTTTGGCTGCACCATTCAGTACCAACAAGAAAGGTGGCAGTCTCGTACAAATATTTCTCAAATGTCACTGATCCCACAGCTGAAAGTGATGTCCTGGTGGTTAGTTGTTCATTAACCACTAGTGAAACCCACCACATCATCAACAAGCAAGTCATGCTAGCATTAGGAAAGCATGGCATGCATATCATCAATACGGGGCGTGGATCTCTCATCGACGAGAAGGAATTGGTCAGGTGCTTGATGGAAGGGGAGATTGGAGGTGCCGGTCTCGATGGGTTTGAGAATGAACCATCGGTCCCTGAAGAGCCCTTCGACATGGGCCATGCAGTATTGTCGAATCATAGAGCTGTAGTTACTCCACAATATGTTCATCGCCTGTTTGATGTGGTCATAGCTAATTTGGAGGCTTTCTTCTCAAACAGGCCATTGCTTACTCCAATTCCAGAATAATAAGAATTCAAGTAATCAGTAGATGAAAATTGTAACATGTCAAAACTGCAACTGGATTCATTCCGATGCCGAATCACTGCATGTTCTCCTCAAGCGTATGAATGTACTTTATATATATAGCAAGTATGACTGTACTTCTATAAATAGGTACTCTCGAACTAATTACTTGAAAGCCTGCTCAAGAATCCTTGGTGGGCTTGTTTGAATGCTTGCAGTTTATCTTCCGAAGTTCCTGTAAAACCTTGCACGTACTCTAGAAAAAAAAAGAAAAAAAAAAAAGCCTAATTATCTCCTTCCAAAACCTCCACCTCTCAAGACCCTCTTAAATCACAACTAGAAGGCAAATACTTGAAAAAAGAAATTTAATTTTGAGTTTTTACAGTAAACACCGCTGAAATGGAAATCACATACTCAAACAGTTAAATTGGTGGATGTCACCCTCATTTTTCAAAGCCTCCCGCTTCTTTACTCAGTACTCTTTCACGACCCCCTCGCCGCAAACTTCCGCCTTCTAATTTCTAAAGCCCTGGGGGTCACCGCTCCCACGCGACGCCTTCCTCGCCCGCCCGCCCACACCTCTCCGTGCGGGCCTTCCTCTGCTCCGGCCTCGCCCCCCGGTCGACGCCAAGCTTTTTGCCTGCCTCCCTCATCTGGTTCGTGAACTGCAGCGTCGGGCTTAACAGCATCGACGTCGCCGAATGCCGGCACAGGGGGATTGCCATCCCCATTACCTGGAACGCCTTCGCCGAAGATTCGCGAATATGCGGTTGGCCTCTTGATGGACGTCAGAACTTGGCGTGCGAGGGCTCTGGCTGATTGATCGCAAGGTCACTTCTCTCACCTTAATTGATTCCTGACTTCTATTTATCGTTTTTTAAATGTTTTGTTAATGTTGATACTTGATTCTACTGAAAACTGCGATTGGATGTTGATGGAAATACTATAAATGGTTTAAGTCTGATTTGAATTCTTGGAGGCTAAATATTACTGTTCTTGTATTATTGTTTTTTGGATCAAAGAACCACGGTCGGGTTACTGAGGACCCCCCTACAAAAAAGCATGCCTCTGATGTATATGAATTTGTGTTCTGATTTCTACACAATTTTCTTTTTGTGGAAAATATAATGATACTTATGGTAGTTTGGCTCGAATTTCTGTTGTTCTCCACCAATATTTTCCTTCTGGTCATTTAAGGGATAAGTTTTATATATATATAAAAGAAAGTCAAACTTTGGAAGTTAGCAAAATTTAGTTGTTGCTGAAAATTATCTCCACTGAGTGCAATAATTATTAGGAGATTATTCAAATCAAACTTCTCAGTTATATTAAGTTATCTTGGGCTAGTTCAAGTTTTTTTTTTTTTTTTTGGGGCCTTCTAAAACAAATTTCTTGAATGCAGGGAATGGTCAATGTGTCACTGTAATTCTAGAAAAGGGAAAAGTTTGAAAATTATTTATTGATTGACTGATCAACTGCAAAGATTTTAATGTAAAATCAGAACGGATGAGGAGATATCATTCTATTGGTTTTCCAATTTCCAAAAGCGAGAGCTAGTAATATTTGAGGAAATTATCTATTTGAACTGGATAGAATGATACCCTTGGCACTCAATATTGGATTTGGATGTACGGTTATGGAACAAGATGGCCAGCTCTTTTAAAAATATATGAATTTGTTGTTTCTAGATGGAGTCATAATATAATGAGTAGAAATGGAAAGAATAATTTGTTTCTATTATTGTATGCCTCTGAACAGTTTGTTTCTCATTGCATCAGAAATATTTTACATTTATTAGTCTGAAAGATTCCTCCAAGTGAAATCATAGAAAAGGAACTAGTTTTGTGACTACATTTGGAGAGCGCTGCAAGCCTGCAAATGGGTCAGTTTGGTTATAGAATATGCTTGTCTTGGACCTGGCCTAGCGCGGGTTCAGACCATGATTTTGGACCAAGCCCAACTCATTAGTTAACTAGATAAGTTAGGTGCTATGAAAAGTTTTTAAACCAAACAGATCATTCAGCCTGCAGAAAGGGATTTCAAATTGGACATGAATTTTGGTTCAAATATTCTTTCTAGTGTGATCCAAGAAAATAGACATGCTTAATACAAGTTCATTAACTATAAATTTTAGAGAAGTAAAACCTTATTACCTTAGGATTTTAGACCAAATGGACATTATACAAAATATTGTGCTTCTAATAACGTGGAGGGCATCAATAGTCCCACATCGGTTGTGAGTTAAGGAAAATTCATGTTCATAAGCACGTGACTGGCCGAGCTTTGTCTGCATAATGGCGTCAGGAATGGGTCGAGATCCATCTCGATTTTTTTTTGCTTACAAGGAGACAATATCTTACATGACGGATCGAATCTTTGCCTGCAATACAAAATATTCAAAATACTCATCCTTATCAAACACCTAAAACTAGCAAATATTGATATGGAGAAGCTCGATGTGACAGTTCTCTTGTAGCTTCCTCGCTTCGGAGAGTTCTCAATATCAAACACAAAGCGAAACTTTACATCCTTATTTATGAGCCTTTCAGGTGCCTCATTTAGGTACTGAATTTCAATGATCTCAATCTCTGGGTATATCTTGTTTTCTGCACAAAAGTCTAGCATTTCTTGTGTCTGTTTAGTACCACGTGTCATACTCCCTGCAATGGTTCGTGCGCCTACAACAGTTTATTGTTAACAAACATCTCAGTCACCTCAAGCATCAGAAAAGAAATTTGAACGATATGACAAATTATAAGGATATGAAAAGTACCGATATTGACGCTTCCAGGATGCATTCGGACTTCACTAGGATAGCCAACCATGACCCAAACCCCACCAATCCTTAACAGAGACATGTAAGGATCAAAGGGGTGATCGCCGGAAGCAGTGTCAATGATATAGTCCAGGGACTTCATCAATGACTGCAACAAAAATGTGCTAGCATCAAACCAGAGAAACAAACTATTAACCTTCAGAACCATTTGCACCTTAATTAATTAAAAAAAAGTGATCATACAAGTCCTTTACTGCTATGTTTAATTTACTAATTAAGAACATATACTGTCCTCAACAAAATGGTGGAAAAGAAACTGATATTCATAAAGTGTGCTCTTTGGACCGGCAAATCTTGCAGTCAGTCTTGTTGACTACTTTAAATCAGTTTACACTAGCATTTATTTGTAAATGGAATATTTTGTAGATATGATGATGTTCAGAAAGCATTTAATTCACCTTATGGAACTTGAAATAAAATGTTCCCAGCATTCAAGCAAGCTATGGCTGTTAAGACAGTTTTCAGCCATAAAACTTGGAAAGATAAATGATTTGTGATGCATACCTTCATTTGCTCCTGATCTGATGATATCAGAATCCATCTGCTCCAAGAACATCTAGAGCTTCCCCTTTCTTGGATTCACTTGTGCTGAAAACAGTTACATTCAGACCAAACGCTTTTCCAAACTTCACCACCAGATGGCCAAGGCCACCAAGTCCAATTACACCAAGAGATTTACCGGGTTGGTTCATCTTGTAGCATATCATGGGAGTATACACTGTACTGCCAGCACAGAGTAGAGGTGCTGCCATAGCTAGTAGGTAGCCGTCACGTATTCTGTAACAATACCTGCAGATAATAACCAATAAAATAGGCATCTTAAATATGGGAAGTCTTGTTATTTTTGTTCTCCATACATGTGAAATGAACGAGTTAAGCTTCCTAGGGATCTGGACAAAATAAACAAATTTAGTGCTACATGAAACTTGACTTAAATGTAACAAGTAAATAAACTTTCTTGCCTCTCATGGACTATTATGTAGCTGGAATATCCTCCTTTCGTTATGGAACCATCAAATCAAGGCTGTTGAAAGTGAAGACTGGACCTTTTGAGCAATGGATTTCTAGAAAGTCATTACAATAGTCACAATCTCTACATGAATTTATAAATGTCCCAACACCAACATGATCTCCAATTTTGAACTTTTTGACATTCGAACCAATCTCTTTGACAACTCCAGCAATCTCATGCCTGCAATAAAACTCAAAATTACACATATCATAGAGGAAAAAAAAAACTCTGGCAAATACTTCTAGAAGAATAAAATAATGTCTTGTGCGTAAATGTCATTTTTTCTGCTTATTTTTATTTGTTCATTTGAAATGCATCTGCCACTAAAATGATATTTGGTCATTTATACTTTTCTGTTTTAATAAAAGAACATCTCCATCATATGTGCACTTCTCACTCGAATGACTAATTTAATCCACAAAAACAGAATCTTTTATGTTTATTATCACCTGCAGCGATGTATTCATCGATCTAGGGTTGTCCCCAATCAAATCAACTAGAATCTGTTCGTTGAAGTTATAACGAGGTACATCACATAGATATGATGCCCTCATTTGCCTGAGCATTAATTTTGTTCCTGTCCTATAGATATACCTTCCTTTCATATGAAAATAACAGTTTCAGTTCCACATTTCCCGGTTGTAGCATGAGACCTCCTCCTGGTGCATGTAATGAGGAGAGCAGTGCCAACTGTGGACCCAAGACCTGTTGACAAGGTACCTTTTTTTCATTCACACTGCAGTGTATTCACATCAAACTCTGTCTCTTATGGCCTTCTGTTTAATACAAAATTTGATATTTGCTCGACATATACTGGCTTGTTTTTTTTTTTTTTTTTTGCTTCTCTCTTAATGTATACCAGCACCGTCATAGCAGATTCTTGATTTACAAAATATTAAGATGTGCAGTGTGCTAATGGCACCACTATGACAGCACTACAATTTTTCTTTATAGTGATATAGATTATGTGAAGGTTTATCTATATCTATTTAGTTGTTTGGTCTTCCCTACTTACAAACTGGATTGTGACTATTTTGGCAATCAGATGACTAGAAGAATCAAACAATTTTCTGAAACATTACATTAGTTCTCTTAGTGTGAGCTGAACTTACCCAGGTACCAGAGGATAAATTGAGTCTCCAAGTCCATTTCTTGTCCAGACAACATCACCATAACAAACCCCCCAATGTGTTATCTTCACAAAAACATCATCTCTCTCAAGAACCCTGCGCTACAGAAGATTTAAAATAGAAACTAGTGTTTCTTATAACCTACTAATTCACATAATCTTTCTCCTAATATCTTAAACAAGATTATAGAGGGTGGGAAAAAAAACATGCTTAGCCTAATTTTTGTAAGATATAGTTCTTACCAGAATCAAAAAAGAAAGAAAGAAAAAGATATAAAATACATAAAAAAATCAGAAGAGTGTTACATATGTGTAGTTTGATAACAAATGCCTTTTCTGGGACTAGGATTAAATTCTTTATGATGGAAGTCTTCGCAATCATGCATGGAAATGCTATCAAGTTTCCATTGCTGGTCAGTGTCTAAGCGAAAATAGTTACAGAGTTAATGTATGGCTTATTTTTCAGCAATATACAGAAAATATGTCTTGTGGGATTTAGTCAAAACAATAGTGTAGAGACAACATGAACTGGAATTCGATATCCCCTTTTAGTCGAGAAGGAAATTTGGTATCCCAGCTTAAGGTAGGACATATTGCAATGGAAACTAACCAGAGAGAAACCTGATTTAGGCCCATAGTGTTGTAGAGGTCCTTTTTTTGCGAGAACACATGGTTCAATATGTTGTCGAACTGATTGAGTGCAGGTGAATAATACATGGATTCCGTAGATAAGGAAGGTGAGGAAGATGTATAGACAAATGAGAAAATAGGGAGTTGGAGATGGAACACGAGATAAAGCCTAGACATTGCACAGTTGAACACTAGACAAAGCCTAGACATTGCATGGTTATATCTGTATTGGTCATAACATATAAATCATCACTTCTTTGCGAATGGTGGTCTCCGGCATTTCATGATAATGTAGCATCTTATCAAAGACCTAGGGCCCCTTCCTCTGTGTCATGGGTCTCAACTGTTGAATTTGCCTTCGACCAAAGAACATTGGCATGAAGGGCCCAAAGAACATTGCTTTCAGGGTTGACCACGGGCTAATCATGTTGTTGGTGATTGGATTTGATTAGATTTGGACCCCAAGCGTTATGAGGATGCAAGGGCTTAAATGGGGAGTATGTAAGGACCCATCTACGTGCGTATTTAGTCTCACATCAGTATGCATTGGGAAGGTCTTGGGTTCACATACAGGGCAAAGGAATCTAAACAATAACTTCTGGCTTGTCTTATTGGGTGAGGCCTTGAATTGTTACAATAACTATATGTATCATAATGCCAAGCATATCATGCTTACTTTATGCCTTACAAAGTATGTCAGATGCATGAGATTGTGGCCCTTTGATGATATTATCTCCAACATCTAATAGACAATTGTCATCCCTGCACGATGGGAAGGTCTCATCATAGTCCAGGATATACTTCTAAAGTAAATTTGCAAGAAAGCAAAATGTGTTCATAATCACTCCATGGGACAATTAACTTTTCAACCCACCTACAACTCATGGGGAGCTTCCTAGTATGAAAGCAAATAGGTATTATCTGCCAATGAAGTTGAAGCTCAGTCTCTAGTCTATGGCTTCCTATCGCTCAAGATGTCCAGCATCAGAATGAGATTAACCCTGATTACGATAATGGTCATGAATAAAGAATAAGTTAATCATAGGCTAACCAAAACCTTCAAGAGCAAACGGACCTCTGTGATTGGGATAGGACTGTTGGGAGGTGCGTGAAAGATTTAGAAGGAAGGATCATTCTGACAATTAACTCTCAAAGGGAACATCTAGAACAGTAAAGCACGTGTAATGAACAGCTTAGAGAGATCCAAGAGCTAAATTAAGGAGAAGGGCTCATTAGAAGGATAGAAGCAACGGAGGAAAATGAAGATATAAGAAAGAGATCCAACTAGGATTAGAATATCCGTTGTGTGTGTGAGTGAGAGAGAGAGAGAGAGGAGAGAGATCCTAAGTGAACGAAAAATAGTAAAATCTCTTTACTGAAAGTTGCAGCAACATGTTGAGTAAAGGAATCATAAACAACGACACCCACCTTCCTCGAAGATATTGCTCCGGTCTTCAACAAAATGCATTAACGATGGGTAAAAAGAATGATGATGATGCTTCCCGTCAATATCGTGGAGTGTACAATCAAATGATGCCAAAGGATGATGACAAAAGATCTCAAGGATCTGGAATAAGATGTGCTTAATGCACATTATCATAGGGAAAGAATTTAACGAGCAAACTGAATTGGGCATGAACCATGGTAGAAGTCATGGTACATGCAGCATCATAAGACAATAATATGAATAAGCACAAAAATTAAAAAAATAAAGATATCTTCAGAGAACATGATGGAATTGCCATAATTACAGGTAAAGCAGGCGGTTCTGTCTCTAGCTTCTTGACAGCATAAAAATCATAAAATATCTAAAATAAATATCAAAGTTAACATTATAGAGTTCATTACAACATTTGGGACCTTTCTTTGCATGGTTTTGGTGGTCCTTTGCGGGATAAAAATTTAGTATTTTTTTTAAAAAAATTGAAATACCGTGTTTGATATTTATACGAATGGTGTATCATTTACTTATTTCAGAATATTTTATCAGTTTAGAATATACATAGGAAATTGTCTGGTTTTGGAACAAATCCGATGCAAAACAAAAAAAAAAAAATTGGTTTGAGAGTTTCAGCCGAAACTTACATCCATAAGTTTATGCATGTCTATGCCTTAATCATAATATCGTTCAACAAACATGTGAATCAAAGTCTTAAAGAAATGTGTAAAATAATCTTTTCATAATCATAAATAGAAAATATACAAAGGCATGGTTTGATTGTCTAGTTCCCTCCTGCGGCTGAATTGCTAAGGTCCAAGAACTCCGAAGCATCTCTCGCTGCCCATCCAAGACATTTGTCATTTCCGCTTTCCATTGCTGACTTATATGGTCACAATAATCAAGTAAGACAATGATATATAAAATAAAGATATGATATATATGCCAAAGATGGTATTTGTGATGGCATTTCATATTCAATTAATGAACACTAGCACACTAAAATCTATGGAGTCATGACGGTGTCTTAAACTTTGCCAAGCATATGGCATCAGACAGCCCACTTCATAATTCCCATGATTGTGTACAACCATAAGAAAATAACAATCTTGATGTCAGCAGTTCCTTATAGTAAAGGAAAAGAAGAAAAAGTAGAATTAAAAATCAGATTTTTTTCCCATCATCATCGATGTCAAGTTTTGTAATTATGCTCTTATCCTACAATACATGGGCCATGGTGAACGGAGTATGTTCAAAGAGCACCACTGATTCTTACCAAAAAAAAAAAAGAAAGAGCAACACTGATTACAAAAGTGCTAAGTTGATTGAATAGTATTATATGCAGATAAGAGGTGTTGGATCCCTGATCTCGGATCTTTCATTACCTTCCTACATGATCCTCTTTATACACCGAGTAGGCACATCAGGCAACACAAGCAACAACCGTTTTGTGAGTGTACAGTAGACAGTAGACACATAAATAAAAAAGGAAAAAAAGCATGAAAATTCAAGTGAACTAAATATTGCTTGGTGGACAGCCCTTAACTAAGTCTATCATGCTAGTGGAGAACAATAATTGAAGAGAAGCAGCACAGATGGTGGTAAAATCATCAGACACCGAGCAATAGAATTGAAAACAGTCCTGCTTTAAGGCCAACATCTTATGATCTGAAAAAAAACTTTGTTAGAAGAGATTACAAGCAATCCCACAAGAGAAGAAATAAAGACGAACGTATGTATAATTTTTGAAGTTACATAAAAGAAACCAAAACTCAAACGTTAAGAATAGAAGGTGAAGAATTACGCTGTTTTGCTGCCGTATAGGACGCAGGGCTGTGCTTGAACTGGTGAGATTTACGAGAACTCCGAGAGAAGGCCGCTCGCAGAGCTCGTTGGATGCCGGAAGGAGCCACCCGAAGAGCCGGGGGTTATAACGGGCAAGGCACGGTGGATAACGGGTGCCGGTGCGGATCCTCTGCTGCCAAACGTCTGTGACCAGCCTAATAATTTCTCTGTTGCGAGAGGGGATTGTGGGGTCCAATGATCACCACGTGGACCAATGAACGTGGTTTCTAAGCAGAGGATTCGCACTTCGAGAAATTATTGTCGGGACCACGTCTAGATACATCACTCGAATCCGACGGTGGATAATACGCTACAGTAACCCTTGTATTCACGAATTTTCGATTGCACGTGCTTTGAATTTGCGCTCGTCTACTTGGACGCGGTTCAACGTTATCACGGTGCCGGTGTCGATAAATTACATAACTATGATCTACATAAACCCTTTTCCTTTTGGTGCTTAAAGCACTAAACATAACATAATAGATTACTGATATCTCTGCATGTGGTATTGATATTGGGGTAAGGGGAAATTAAGAAGAAAATAAATATGGACAGGAATCAAATCAACATAAACTGTTCGTGCAGTAGCAGCTTATCTTCTGCATAAATAGCCTCTGCAGAAGAGACCACGAGAGAAAAAAATTAAAAAAAAATTAGTCCAGAAGTAAAACTGAAAATGATATGAATATTATCCATTCAGATTTATTTTTATATTCAAATTAATTTAATATAAATAAAAATTTAAGAATCTGACTAATATCCATATTCAGATCTATATTCATTAAAAATAAACAGATATGAATTTAGATAGACAATTATCCAATCCATATCTAATATTCGAATCTACATGTAATTCTATATATTTTATATAATATTTATTAATTTTAAAAAAATATATATAATTATATAAATATGTTATTAGCTTGATTTATTATTTATTTAGTGATATCTTTGACTCTGTAGTTATAAAATTTAATCATCTAAGTTATATCCGTCATTATATCTGTTGGGTATAAAATACCCACAGCCGAAGTTCTCAGCAGAATCAACTCCGAGAGGACTCCGCCCGGACTCCTACGGGAGCCGGACTCCGCCCACGACTCCAACCTCAAGGGGGACTCCGCCCGGACTCCCACGGGAGCCGGGCTCCGTCGCCAACTTCGACTGCCGGTAAGATCCGTCCGGACTCCTACGGGAGCCGGACTTCACACCTGACTTTAATTGCAGGGGACTCCGCTCGGACTCCTACGGGAGCCGGGCTCCGCCCGTGACTTCAACTCCGAGGGGACTCCACCCGGACTCCCACGGGAGCCGGACTCCGCCCACGACTCTAACCTCAAGGGGGACTCCGCCCGGACTCCCACGGGAGCCGGGCTCCGTCGCCAACTTCGACTGCCGGTAAGATCCGTCCGGACTCCTACGGGAGCCGGACTTCGCACCTGACTTTAATTGCAGGGGACTCCGCCCGGACTCCTACGGGAGCCGGGCTCCGCCCGTGACTTCAACTCCGAGAGGACTCCGTCCGGACTCCTACGGGAGCCGGGCTCCGCCCACGACTCCAACCTCAAGGGAGACTCCGCCCGGACTCCCACGGGAGCCGGGCTCCGTCGCCAACTTCGACTGCCGGTAAGATCCGTCCGGACTCCTACGGGAGCCGGACTTCGCACCTGACTTTAATTGCAGGGGACTCCGTCCGGACTCCTACGGGAGCCGGGCTCCGCCCGTGACTTCAACTCCGAGAGGACTCCGCCCGGACTCCTACGGGAGCCGGGCTCCGCCCACGACTCCAACCTCAAGGGGGACTCCGCCCGGACTCCCACGGGAGCCGGGCTCCGTCGCCAACTTCGACTGCCGGTAAGATCCGTCCGGACTCCTACGGGAGCCGGACTTCGCACCTGACTTTAATTGTGGGGGACTCCGCCCGGACTCCTACGGGAGCCGGACTCCGCCCGTGACTTCAACTCCGAGGGGACTCCGCCCGGACTCCCACGGGAGCCGGACTCCGCCCACGACTCCAACCTCAAGGGGGACTCCGCCCGGACTCCCACGGGAGCCGGGCTCCGTCGCCAACTTCGACTGCCGGTAAGATCCGTCCGGACTCCTACGGGAGCCGGACTTCGCACCTGACTTTAATTGCAGGGGACTCCGCCCGGACTCCTACGGAAGCCGGGCTCCGCCCGTGACTTCAACTCCGAGGGGACTCTGCCCGGACTCCCACTGGAGCCGGGCTCCGCCCACGACTCCAACCGCAAGGAGGACTCCATCCGGACTCCTACGAGAGCCGGACTCCGTCATCAGCTCCGACCGCTGCCGAACTTCAACCGACGGATCTGCACTCCCAGGCAGGCCACAATAACGGCCACGATCCTGCTCCACTTCCAGCGGCGGATTCCGCGCAGCTCCATCACTCCCTGACAGGCCGCAGTAACGGTCACAGCACTGCTCCACTTCCTACAACGGATCCCGCGCAGCTCCACTACTCCCTGGCAGGCCACAATAACGACCACGATCCTGCTCCACTTCCTGCGACGGATACCGCGCGATTCTTCCATCCGCTGGCAAATCGCGACAACAGACGCCGCTCCACTCCCCGCGGCAGACTCCACGTGGCACGCCCCGGTGATAGCCACGGGTCCACTCCACTACTCTTCGCAGCAAACTCCGCCTGACCCTGGACAGCCCACTGCCAGATGGTTACAGATGTCGCTATCAGGCTACTGCCTCCTCCGTCTATAAAAGGGGGCCTCAGATACGTTATTCAATAAGCTCTAGTTTTTTACCTAAAAACTCTGCTAATTTCTCCGTTCGAGCACTCCATTCTTGTTGAGGCAGAGAACTGACTTGAGCGTCGGAGGGTCTTGCCGGAGCAACCCCACCTCCGGTTTAGACTTTCTTTGCAGGTCCCGGCGGCGACCGCGACTCCGTCGACTCCAGCTTCTCCGGCGCAAGCGGATTTTTGCACCAACAATATCCATATTTGCAGTATTTGAATTGTATCTGTATCTGTTTAAAATAAATATAGATATAAATTTTTACATGTTGAGTGGATGTCTGGCCAGGACACCACCTTCCAAGATCTTTTCAGTACCACGCGATGCAGTAGGAAGAAAGAAGAAACAAAACAAAGCAATCAAAATACGTGGATCAGCCACAAAAGGACTCGCCTCTACGGGGCATGCAAACTTCACTATGAAAAAAAAATTTTACAGGAGGAGACCTCACCCTCAACCCTTGTACACCCAATTCTCTCTCACTAGAAGTTCGCCTCACAAAAGCGCTCTCTCTCTTAGAAGACCCCCTGAACCCCTGAAGTGCCTGGCGCCCGCTGTCCAGGAGCCTCCTGCTCCTTGTCTCTCAGCGCTTCCGCCTCTCTCTTCTCTCTTCTTGGGTTCTACGCGGCTGAGAAAACGAACCACACCTTTCTCTGTTCGTCACAGGCCTTTTTAAAAGCTTAAACTGGGTTTAAACCTAATTAGATTAGGTTTAGGTCTCCTAAACAAGCCAAATCACGCTCCTGAACCATCGGATCGTCACCGGAAACTCACTGGACCATTCGATCGCGATCGGGCCATGAAATAGTGCCGTGGACCGTGTCAAACGCGTGGGAAACACCCACGCGGTCCACAGGCCCAGCCGTGGACCGCCCGGTCCACGGTGGACCGGTGTAAAGGGCCAGGCAGGCTGCCTGGGCCTGGGCTGGCCCGCGCGCACGGGCCTGGGCCGCGCTTGCACGCGGGCCCGCGCACAGGCTGGGCTGCGCGCCCGCCTAGTTCGCCCGCCTGCCTGGGCCGAGCGTCCCGCGTGCCGCCACCTGCGACCGCGCCGCTGCTGTCCGCCGCCGGCGGTCCTCCGCCGCTTCGAGTCTCGTGCCGACTTCAAAAGCTCGTATCTCCTTTATTCGAGCTCCGTTTTGGATGATCTTGGTCTCGTTGGACTCCGTTTTTCACCGCGAATCTCGCTGTGGGCTCAATGTGAACTGAATCTCGAGGCGTCAAATTCTAACATTATATCCAAATAATATCCATATCCATATTTGTATTCATCAGATAGAACAAATATGAAGATAGATATGCTGGTATCTAATCCGATT
>NC_025996.2:27101740-27124562 GCF_000442705.2 Elaeis guineensis
ATAATGTTGAATGTGCTTACTTTGATCAAGTCGAAAAACTGCATGATTTTGGTGCTCGAAATAAGGAAAGTATTGCACGGTTGCTTTGGGCATTTTTTCAGTACTGGGCATATCATCATGATTATACGAATGATGTTATATCTGTTCGAACGGGAAGCATCATTAGGTAAGTATCTTCAGCTATTTACACCAGCTATTGAATATTGCAACTTTATACTGATTTGGCTTCGTTCTGATGCTTATTCTACTACTTCTTTGTCTAGATTATAATAACTTTTCATGTTTAGCTCATAAATATTTTGTACATAGCCGTCTCAAGCTGGATAAAGGAGGGTTGCAATAGGTTGAGGCTAGCATAAAAACTATTGTCACATGATATGAACATGAATCCATTTATAAGATTTTTCTTTTATGAACTGTCATATGCCTTTTTTCTTCCCCATGAAGATACAAAAGTGAGGTGGTAGATGGATCTTTCTGTTTCTGCTTGGAGAAAAGAACAAGGCAGCAAAAATAGAGGCTAGCCACAGGAGAGGATTTGTGACCAACTTGCTTGGTTGAGGCTGCTCCTCTTGTGGACCTATACTTTTTTCAAGTGATATTCTTGCTACCTGATTTTATAACCAATGACGATGAATATATCGTTTGTTGCTGTTTGGATTATATTTATGTCATTGGTTGGTGCTTATGAACTATTATTTCACTAGCCTAGATTTCTAGCCTGCCTTTAATAATCCTTAGGAGGCCACTTCTTTGTTCAATATCTCAATTGTCTAGGTTGCTTTATGGCCGTCCTGTTCCACCTGAATGCTAGTTATATCCTTTGGGCATAACACAGGTGCTCTTTCTTTACCCACATCTCCAACCCTGATCCAGGATCACTTCCTAGTGGGAGTGGACCACCCCACAACACCCCACCCCTGCCCTGGGCAAGCTCGTCCCCTTTTCCTCTATTCACACTCTTTCTTTTTTTATTCAATAAGTACATCCCACCATAGAAGCACTTGGACAAAGAGAAACAAAGAAGCAAATTGTAATAAATTGGTAGAATTTCATTGAATCTACTCCAAACAAATTGATCATTGAAATTCACATCGATTATGCCCCGTTCGGGCACCACATGAACCAGATACGAATGCTTGTAACAATTTCTTTTTTATGATGATATGATTTGTACTTTAGGTGATAAAATTTATTCTGCATGGATTTTTTTTTTTAATTTAAAAAAAAAAAAGTCATTCTCTTCACTAGTCAAATTCTCTGTCATGTGCTGGGATCAGATCTTGTTATGTCCATCCAAAAATCCTTAGCATGGGATCATGCATTCTGGATCCAGTCATTCACTTATTCATAGATGTTTTTTTTTAATTTATTTAATAATTTTTAGGTTCATTTGCTGTTATATTTTGAAAATGTGTTAGGATACAAAGATTATGTATTTCAGAAGGAAATGACATTTTTTGTAAATCAATTACCTTGACTCAGATTTGTGCATGCAACCATACATTTAATGGCAAGCACAACCTCAAAGAGGTTGGAGGATTTATATTATTCTCATTGGTTTTATTTTATTTTTTCTTAATTTTCTAAAACTTTTATGCTTCTAATTCAATGTTTAGCTTTTTGTTTTGGGCACTAGTCAGATCTAGTTCATGGTGCGGAGCATGAATGAAACTCGATATCCATATTGTACTGATGTATTCAACCTCTGCAACATCAACCCTTTTTGTCTTTTATGTTGTATACAATAATTATTAATTAACCATGGAACATTTCTTAGAATACTAGTCAAATTCTTTGCTAACCTGAAGGATTTTTCTGGCAGCAAGCAAGCTAAGGATTGGACAAGGCGGATTGGAAATGATCGTCACCTAATATGCATAGAAGATCCCTTTGAGATTTCCCATGATCTTGGCCGTGTGGTCGACAAGTACAGCATTAAAATTCTGAGAGAAGAATTTGAACGAGCTGCAGAAATTCTGCAATACGATTCGAACCCCAGTGTCACTCTTTTTGAGCCTTATGTACCGCTTCCATTGCAAAGTTCAGACCAGTAAGGGAACGTGAATAGGTTTTTCTAGTTGTAAATCCTTACTCGTATATTCTTGTTGCTTTTGGAGGAGCAGTTTTCTTATAGCTCCTTTGTGCATAATATGCATTGTGACAGTATATCTATTTTCTTCTGTAAAGAAACCACTAGTTCTATAGGTTATGCAACTTATTTATTTATGAAACTGATCTGGTTTACATCTGAATTGTAGCTGGTTTATTCGGTTGTTTGAAGGATCCCCTTTTCTTTTGTTCCTTCATCGATTTTGTTCCATTTTCTTAGGAAAAATCACTCATTGAAAACCGCCTCTGCCGGTTGGCTGGTCAGGATGGAATCCTGGACCTTGGAGGAAGAGATGAATTAAGTGAAACAGAAACAAAAGTTTGTGATCTTGTCAACACATTACACGTGGATCATGGCCATCTTGTACACAGTTTTTCGGTATCAAAAGGGGCAAGTTTGATATCGTTGCTAGGGTTTATACTGGAAGAAGTTACTCGTTACAAGACCTTATTTTTGATTTTTGACTAATATATAGCGCGTGCTTCATGCAGGCATCAGAACTGTGGATTAACTTTGTATATATTTTTGGGGAGTCTGGGACTTGAGCACTATTTTATTGCAGTGGTTGTGGAGATATATTTTTATCCTAATTTTCTTGTTTAAGCTTTTTTGATGATGCCTCGTGCTTGAGCACGAGAAGCGTTTATGCTAACTTACTGTAATCAAAGCCCGACAGATGAATGATTACTGCTAAAAGATACTATATAAACACAATTAAATTATGTTTACTTATTTAGTTTTGGTAGTCGCAAGGGGAAAAACCCCAGGTACAAGAAGAGGAAAGAAAGAATAGACTACAACAACAAACTCCCATTGAGTCAGCAGAGGAATTTGAGAAGGAAAGTCATCTGCCCAGAGTAAAGGGTGCACCAAAAATGACGCCAGATTTGCATGGAAATCTGCACCATGGTTTCCTTCCCTAAGAACACAAGCAGCTTTGGAATCATCTAGAGAGCACTTCGTCGATCTAATGTTGAGGAGGTAAGGATGATGAAAGGAGTCTGCACCATTAATTCATGCCAAAACAGTTGCTGCATCACCACCTTGTAAATGAATTTTTTTGGTGGCTTCAAGCATGCTGGCTGCTGTCTTCATACCCTTGTACGTAAGCAGTTAATTCATTGTTGGGGGCAGTGAACGAATCTCGCACCAGCTCCTTTCCTTTTTGTTTACCGATCCATCAAAATTTATCTTGCCGTGTGCCAGTATTGGAGGCTTCCGGTGGGTGATGCTTTCAAGAATCAAAAGTATAGATGTTTGCAGTGAGTTGATCTCACGGTTGTTCAGAGAAGCAACTATTAGTGAGCTGCTGCTTTCATATCATATTTGGACCTTAATAATCCAAATGGTAGGCTATTAGTTTGCATTATAATGTTGGCCACTCTTTTGAAGAGAAGTGCATCCCACCACTTTTGAATACGAGGCAGCCCAAGACCACCGTCCTGCTTCGACTTACAAATTACATCCCATGAGACTGCATGGACTTCGCCAACATTTGCAGCATTCATGCCCACCATTGGAAGTTGCTCAATACTATTTATAACCATTCACAACATTGTGAGCTGGCAAATGTATTGCCATGGCACAGAGCACTCATTTAATGGGTGTTAGGCGACCAGTAAATTGCAAGGATTTCCATTTCCAAATCCAAGTGGCCGTGATCTTCTTTTTCGTATATTGCAAATCACCTTATTTTATCCTTGCGCCTTTCAATGGAACTCCTAGATAACAGAGGCTTCACATGCAACTCCCGGTGGGATATCAGGACTATAGTAACCATCGATTTGTTCAAATTCACCAGCTGGCCCGACTATAAGCAACGGTCCTCCCAAGGTCTCTCTAAACGATCTGCTGTCCCGAGCCCTTGCTCTTGAGACAAGTATGCAGTCATCCGCAAATAATAAATGGTTATTTGGCCCCATGTATATTCTCCCTGGTCGTAGCCTTATGAGATGATCAAACGATCATTTCAAAGAACAAAAAGATAAGGGGATAGGGGATAATCCGACCATTTTTTTCTATGGAATCTTTGTGTAAAAAGTCTAAACCCAATCTAACCTAACTCAATTTCAAAGTAACTTGAGTTAAAATCAAATTGAGCTGAAGTTGGATCTGGCCCAAGCAAATACCAAACCCTTTCAGCGTTAGGGAAATTCTTTCTGCCCATGGGTGGTGTAGAAAATCCTATCTAAAACGCATCACATTGTCTAATTGGTCCACATACTCACTGCTTTCTAATACGCATTTTATGTATACAGTTTTATTTTTTTATTTATAATTTAGAATGACGAAAATGTCTCTATTCTTTGAAAAAATTTATGACATCCCATATCCATATTATGATATCCTGCATACAGAAAGTCATAATTTTTATCTACAAAATATCATAATATAATGCAGAATGTCATTAATTATATGTACAGAATATCATAATTTTTTTCCAAAAAATAAGGATATTTTCATCATTCAAAATTTTTAAACCAAAAAGTAAAGCTACAGGCATTGGATGCGCATTAGAAAGTGGTTGGACAAAAATACTCCTTTTCATATTATGATATCCTGGATCATATTATGACATTGTACATGCAAGAGTCATAATTTGACATAAGATATCATAATATATACAGGATATTAAAGTTTCTTAAACTATATTACGACACCTTCCTTGTAAGAAGTCATAATATGTCATAGGATATCATAATTTTTTTAAAATATAAAAATATTTTCATCATATAAAATTTTTAAATAAAAAAAATAAAATTATAAATTTAAATATATATTAAAAATAATAATTATATAGATTAATCTATAAAAACGCCCCACCACAGATTTTCCACGCAGCCGACGGTGCACAAAGAATTTCTCTTCAGCCCTACAGCCGGCTGGCCAACAAATTAAAAAAACTATTTCCTTGTAAATGCTGCTCTTCCTACCTCCACGTGGACATCAAGCCCATGCTAGCAACGGTAGCCTCCTGTCAAAGAGTGCAAACAAAAGAAGTTTCCACGTTGCCCCTCCTCAAACCCTCCGCCTCGTAACAACATTCTCCCTTGATCAAGACGCAACCAAGTGACCAACTTTCAGGAAGAAAAGCTTCAAACCTCGCCAACCTTCCCCTTCCCCTTCCCTTTCCTCAACAAAGCAATGATTCCTCTCATCCCACTCTTACCATTACGTCTTCTTCTTCTTCTTTCCATCTCTTCCTTCCTTCCCACTGCCACCCCTTCCACCCACTTCAATTTCACCTCCTTCACCCCCAACACCCCCGGCATCAACTTCTCCGGCGACGCCTTCACCTCCGGCGACAACGTCATCCAGCTCACCCGCAACAGCGCCGACGGCAGCCTCTTGCAGAGCTCCGGCCACGCCGTGTATGCCACCCCGATCCAGCTATGGAACCCTGCCACCCTCGCCATCGCTGACTTCACCACCCACTTCCGGTTCATCATCAAAGCTCTCCACCCGACCACCTATGGTGATGGCCTTGCCTTCTTTATCGCTCCGGTCGGCTACGAGCTCCCGCTAAACTCTAATGGCTCGTGGCTCGGCCTCTTCAACTCAACCACCAATAATTCTATCTCAACGCAGCTCGTCGCCGTCGAGTTCGACACGTTCATGAACTCATGGGATCCTGACGACAACCACATCGGCATCAATGTCAACTCCATCGTCTCCAACGTGACGCTTACGTGGGGCAGCGACATCAAGAACGAGAGCACCGGGTCGGCGCGGATCGGCTACAACTCCACATCGGGCCAGCTCTCTGTGTTCCTCACCTATGGTGACGACCGCTATAATGGAACTCCAAGCCTGTGGCGCCGCCTCAACCTGACAGAGGTCCTTCCAGAGAGGGTGATCATTGGGTTCTCGGCCTCCACAGGAGGCCTGACGGAGCTTCACCAGATTATTTCTTGGGATTTCTCCTCTAGCTTTGTTAATGACCAGGAGGCACCTTCCAAGAAGATGAGGAAGAAAACCCCTTTGGTGGCGGCCGTGGTGGTGGGAGTTGGACTTATGGTTGCATGCTTCGGTTACTTCTTGTTCATTAAGAAGAAATCACGTGAGAAGGGAGGAAAGGAGGCGGACTTGGTTTTTAATGAATCAATGGAGGATAAATTGGCTGAAGGAACCGGACCCAGGCGGTTCACTTACAAAGAACTAGTCCGAGCTACAAGAAACTTCAGCGAGGAAGGCAAGCTCGGGCAAGGAGGCTTTGGAGGTGTCTACATGGGACTTCTCAAGGGTAATCCATCGTCCGAGATGGTCATGGTCGCCGTCAAGAGGTTCTCAAGAGGCTCGAGCCAAGGGCGGAAGGAGTACGTATCGGAGGTGACGATCATCGGCCGACTACGGCACCGAAACCTCGTGAGATTGATAGGCTGGTGCCACGACAACGGAGAATTCCTCCTTGTCTACGAGTACATGCCCAATGGCAGCCTTGACGCCTACCTCTTCGGCAAGAAGTCCTCCTTGTCCTGGCCGGTGCGGTACCGGATCGTGCTCGGCCTGGCCTCGGCATTACTCTACCTTCATGAAGAATGGGAGCAGTGCGTGGTGCACAGAGATATCAAGGCGAGCAACGTGATGCTGGATTCAAGCTTCAACGCGAAGCTGGGCGACTTCGGGCTGGCAAGGCTGGTAGACCACGAGCTGGGCTCGCAGACGACGGTGCTGGCGGGGACGTTGGGGTATCTGGCGCCCGAGTGCGTGACGACAGGCAAGGCTGGGAGGGAGTCGGATGTGTATAGCTTCGGAGTGGTGGTACTTGAGGTGGCTTGTGGGAGGAAGGCCATCGATCCCAAGGCTGAGGAGGTGGAGCAGAGGCTGGTGAACTGGGTGTGGGAGCTCTATGAGAGGGGGAGGGTGGTGGAGGCCGCTGATGGGAGGCTCGAAGGGGAGTTGGATGAGAGGCAAATGGAGAGGGTGACGGCTCTGGGGCTGTGGTGCGCGCAGCCGGACTACAAGTTGAGGCCTTCAATGCGGCAGGTGGTGCAAGTGTTGACGGCGGAGGCTCCCGTGCCGAGCCTGCCGAAACCGATGAAATATGATGCCCCACCAGCGCTGGATGTAACTAATTTTGCTTGCACTGGCACGGGGACCATGGATAGTTCTAGTTCAAGCAGTCGGTATCATGGGTCATCGCAGGCATCTTCGGGGGCTCATTCTCCTACTAATCTCTCTTGCAAATTAAATGCATAGGAGCACGGAGGAGCCTTGAATTCTTTGGGTAATTTGAGTTTGTTTTCGCTTTTTCCTTTTTTTTTTTTTAAGAAATAGGAGTTTTGATTTGAATTGAATTGAGGAGGTGAAACTAATGGGTTTAAGGTTGCGTTTGATAGCTGACAATCAATCCAGATTATTGACAATTTAAAAGGATCCCTTCAGATTATCACGTTTGGTATGTTTTTTGAGTTGATCTCTCATAAAATAATTCGGATTACGAAAGAAAGAGGTGGCTATCCAGATTACCTCTTATAAGATAATCTTGTAATAAATTTTTCGACGAAACTATCCTCCTTCCTTTCCCCTCTCCTCCCTGCACGGCGCCACCCGTGCCTCTCCCCCAACCTGTGCCTCCCCCCCACCCCCCAACTCCTCCTCCAATGGCCCCCGCCGCCTCCAACGCCGCCTTCATGGCCCTCATTGAAGGCAGTGCAACGGGCGGTTCGGGGGGTAGGAGGCGGTGGCCAGGGAAGTACGGGCGATCGGGGGACAGGGGGCGATGGCCAAAGCAGCACGGGCGTCCGGGGGGTCGGAGAGGGGTGGCAGTACGACGGGTGGCTGGGGGGCCGAGGTGCGGTGGTCAAGGCAGTGCGGACGGTCGGAGAGAGGGGGCAGCGGGATGGCCAGAGGGTCGAGAAGCGGTGGCCAGAATAGCGCGGACAGTCGTGGAGCCGAAGAGGGATGGCAGCTAAAGATGGCAATCGGGTCAAGTCGGGTCATAAATAGATCGGATCAAATGTGGGTCGGATCATAAATGTCCAAATCTGAATCCGACCTGTTTATTAAACAGGTCAGGTATTGAAATCTAAATCTGATCTATTTAATAAATAAATTATCCAATTCCATCAGTTAATCTATTTATAATTTATTAAAGAAAAAAAAAATGGAACCCGTTTCATAACCTGTTTTTAAATTTTTTTTAAAGAAGACCTACTCATCTAATTCACCTTTCCATCTCCAATCTCTCCGGCTTTGCCTCCGTCCGCGCACTCCGCCGCCTCCATCCGCCGCTCTCCGCCGCACTCGTCACGGCACTCTAAAACCCATTGCAGACTCTCTTCCCCACCCCCATCACCTCCACTACCAGCTGCTCATTGATGAACTACTCGAAGACCAGCGGCCATGCCAGCATCGGCACACCAATGGCCACCGCCTCCAGCACGGAGTTCCATCCGCAGTGGGTCAGAAAGGCCCCCACCGCCTTGTGATCCAAAATCAATACCTGCGGGGCCCAACTTCTCACCACCAATCCCCTCTCCTCCCACCTTTTCGGCATCCACTCTTCCGCCTTAGCGGCATCCTCGGTGGTTCCCTTCACTGCCCAGAGGAACGCCCTTCCCGACACCTCCAATCCTACCGCCATCTCCTGGAGCTGCTCCACCGTAAAATGGCACCAGCTCCCGAAGCAAACGAACACCACCGAATGCTCTTCCTTGGTGTCCAGCCACTTTAGGCACACCACCTTGAGAGGAGGAACAGGTGGAGGAGGGTGCCGTGGGAGGACCTCCTTGAGAGGAGGAACAGGCGGAAGACCTCGATCGCTTGATCTGGTGGCGACTGATTGGTGCGAGCGGTCGGTGGGAGCGAGCGGCGGAGCAGGTGGCGTGGGGGAACTCACGAACCTCGGCGTGCCAGCGTGGAAGAGGGAGGCGATGGATGGTGAGGCGGTGTCTAGGGCTTTTTGGGAAGGAGAAGAGGAAAGGCGACTGATCAAAAAAAAAAAGGAAAAGGCCAAAAGCACGAACCATGCGGCGCTGAAAATTTTCGTGGGTCGAACACAAGCCGTTCAAATTTTATCACCCATGGGTCATGGTCCAAATATTTTAAATAAAAATAATAAATAAATTAAATAGATTGAACAGATTGAAAAATTTAAATTCAAAATTTATTTAATAAATAAATTAAACAGATCGACTCATTTATAATCTGAATCTGTTTAAGCCAAATTCAAATCTGTTTAAGATAGATCGAATGTGATCATATTTTGCCACCTCTAGTGACAACATGATGGGCAATCAAAGGATCGGGATGTGGTGGTCAGGGCAGTGTGAGCAGTCGAAGGCACGATTGGTGGGGGGAGGCAGGGGAGAGGGAGGGTCGGATCGTGGCGTGCCGACTGGTGGGGGGAGACAGGGGAGAGGGGGGGTCGGATCGTGGCGTGCCAGAAAAGGAGAAAGAAAAAAATAATTTAAAATAATAATTTTTATAAAAATAATAAAAATAAATAATTTTTATAAAATAATAATAATAAATATTAAAATATTAAAAAAATTATATAATAATTTTTATCATTAAAAAAATTAAATAAATAATTTAAAAATATTAAACTAATAATTTGATTTAAAAATATTTTAATAATTTGATGTTATATTATCAGTAATGTGATTGTCATACTAAACATGTTAATGAAGATTTTCAATAATTTTTCTACAATATTATCTATATGTATCAAATACAGCAATCAATATTACTGATAATCTATCTAGATCGCACGTAATTCAGATTATTAGATAATCTAAATTATTACTATTCAGTAATGCACCAAATGCAACTTAAAAATATTTGATAAATTAGTACCATAAAAATGCAGGAGGTTATGAGATAAATTGGATTGGATCACTGAAATGCGAGAAGCACGGTGCTATATTTACAGAGATTGATCAAATATATGCATCTCCGGACGGAGAATGCATACCTGGCCATTGCTTCTAGTTACATGGCTTGCTCATCTTTCCTTTTCATTTTCAAATGACAAGCCTTGATATAAGTCATAATCTCTTACAATGATTACGATTGAGCTTGCCGTAGCTATTCACAATACACGGGGTCGCATGGATCATCCAGTCCACCACAGGTCTCAAAGCGCTCCAAATTCCGTCATCGATCCGGCGGTACAGCTCTCAAAGCAGGCAGCTGATGATCCACCGGTGGATTAATGCGAACGAAGGTGAATCCTTTTCTCGCGCCAAAGATGCACCCTGACCCCACGGAGTCCTTACATTGAGCGGCTATTATATATATTATAAAATAAAAATTATGAGAAAATTTTTTAATATTTAAAATTATTTATATAAATAATTTTTTCTATATCACGTATCTCTATATCTAATAATTTTTAAATATTAAATTTAAATTTTAAATTAATAAAAAATTATATTAAATTTTATTTATATAAATTATATTATATTATTAATGTATGATATTATTGTATTCTTACAATTAAAATCTATTTATATAGATAGTTGAGAATAGAAAATGATATTAAGAATTTAAATAATATTATTTTATTAATTATAATTTTTTAATATGATCAGATTTAAAATTCGTACATTGTTATGGGCTCAAAATTAATTTTATATAATATTGATGCAAGACGAGAATGCCAAAATATTTAAAATGCTTGATGCAGTAATGTCTCAATCAAAATAACCAATATAATTTTTTGTGCCACTAACTAGTTTACTGGTAAAACTGAAAAGGCAAACGAAGGCACCTGTCCCTCTTAAATTACTCATTCGTATATAAACGAAGGCACCTGTCTCTTTTAATAAAAGAGAATAAATTTTTAAAAAATATTTAAATATATCTGAAAAAAAATTATTATCTTATCTATTTATTAGAAAAAAAATTATATAATTTGAATAAAAAAAATAACTGTTCAAAAAGATAATTCAGAGATAAACAATGAAATTGTTGTCAAATTTGAGCCATTTTCTATTTTTATTTCACACCTATTATTCTATATACGTATGTATTATCAAGAGGTTGAGGTGTTTGGACGTAGCAGCAAAAGAAGAGAGACTAAGAAGGCCAGCAGAAGAGAAGAGAAAGAAAAGTTGGAGATCAAATGAGAAAAGGCAAAAAGTTTTGTTGAAGTGATTTGGAAAGAGTATTCAGATAAATTTTTTCTCTCATTAGTTTAGATTTTTTTTCTCATCAGTTTAGATTAACTATTATGACAAATCATAAAACATTAAAGCTTTCTTTAGATAAAAACATCATTTGATGGATATTCAGACGGTTGCTAGTGCCGATACAGTAGCCGTCTATTCCGAATTAAATGAGGATCTGAAAATTGCTTGGATTATCCAAATAATTTTCGATACAGATTAAAAAAAATTATTAGAGAGGATAGGATTGCTACCGGCAGATGTAGTAATCATCCGCTATCAATAAACTTAAGTTCTCGAGATTGCTTCGATTGGCCAAACAACCTTATGTAAAAAAAAAAATATTTAGTAATTAGAAAAAAAAATACCATTGATTGAGGGATCGAAAAGAAAAAATAAATAAATAAATAATTTATATATAATTTTTTTAATAATATCTGAATAACTAAAAAATAATATTATTTAAAAAATTATTTTTATACATCTAACCTCAGACAACGTGTGAATTTTCGACTAATTTATATATAAAGGAAACACGCTAGCGTAAGATGATCAGGTGCTGCACCGTCCTTTTTCAGACAAGGTTATGAGCTCCTATCCGTTTAGCCAGCATCTACAGGTAAAAGGAAAACAAAGGCATTGGAGGAGTGAGGACCTTTGTAATCAGAGAATGCACTGGGTACATTGGTGGTTGGGGGAAGGAGTACAGCTGCATGAAAGAGACTTGCTTATGCAGTCTATCACCAGAAAACCAGTAGAGTTTGGACCGGGGATGATTTCTTGACGATGATTGGATGGATAACAAATGCCCCAACCTTTCTTAGATATTCACCCACTACATTTCGCGTATAGCACGGCAGCTGTCTCATTTCAAGGTGACTCATATTTATTGAGAAGAAAATGGACCGCCCGACTGCGTTGCAGCATAATATACCATACCGTACTTTCTTTCTTTTTTTTTGGGTTTACTGACACTGTGAATAATGTACCATGGAGTTGAGAGAGAGATTGATTCTGCTGGCTGCATTTGAACCCGCTTCAGCCAAGGTGTAGGTGTAGCATCACCACAAAGAAGAATAAGGAGGAGGAGAACAATTAGGGGTGAAAAGGGGTAAAAAAACTAATTTAACGGTGAGCAAATGAATAGGTCAACCGGAGGAAGGGGCTGTGTGCATGTCTGCCTAATTTGGAATGCCATCTAGGAAAACATAGCTAACCAAGGGCACAACTTGAGTGGTCTCCCTTCTCCAATGCAGTACCTCTAAGATAGGCATGCGAAATTGTGGAATACGTTCCTAACTTTGCACAGTAACCTGAGCAAAATGCGAGTTCTAAAAACATATAACTCGTATCCCACCACCTGCTTCTAGTGTCAATAATGCATATCCTGAAGAAGGAATCACCCTGGATAACTATATGGATATTCTTCTGCCTTTCGTTCCAATGCAAGAAGCTTCTTTGAACCATAACTAAATTGTAGAAAGACAGATACCCTGAAAAATTAAAGCACAAATTAACTGACCTGGAAAATGGTTGCAACACAGGCTCATTAAGATGTGAGACTAGCTTATAGCTCATGACTTTGAAGGAAAAATGCTGAGGTGGCTAGAAGTCACAGAATCATTAATTTGTAACTTTGGCAGTTTAACTGTTCTATATTTAGGGGAAAAAAAAACCCATTGAGTCAAAAGACTGCAAAATGAATATAAAGAAAGGTGACCACAAACTAAACAACTCAAACACAGATAGTCCTGTGAAGTCCTTCCCCCACCTCCAACAAATGAACAGAGCATAGGAAGGAGAGGGGTGGCTGGGTGGAGTGTGCACTTCCGTGTTTCTGCATCCAATTCAGTAAGGAATGTGAAATCCCAAACTTTGGTTAACATTCATGGTTCATCAACAGAAGAAAGATACGATCTCAATAAGAAGTGAAGAGATAATATGGTGTTGAAGGAAATGAACACTAGTTAAGAAACTTTTGATTATCGGTCCTCCCAAAAAGCATCTGTATTTCACATGCTGGACAATATTCGTATATCCTTGAGGAGATGATGTGCCATTCAAATGATGCTATGGTACAAATTAGGAATAACAGTGCAAATCAATTGGCACTATGGCCGCACACAAAAGACATCCTTAGCTTCTGAAAATGATGAGGGTGACCCATTGAAGGTTAGAAGAGAATACAGTCATGATACTAGCCATACCCAAAAAATAACAGATGACCGAACAGAGACTGCATAATAGGGAAAAACAGCAGAAATAAACTACTAACTAGAGAGGAAGAAACCAATGAAATAACAAAAATTAGGAAAATGGGGGCAAAAAAGGCTTGGACTAAGCTAACAATATAGCACAATGTCACAAGTGCTCTTTATCTAGAAGATGAATATGCTTCAGTGTAATTTTCTTAGGATGTTGGATTGCCAAAAGGAGATAATGACGCGATCTCTTCAATCTTAATACACACCTAGGATGGGGTTTGATGTAGAATATAGGTTATACAACTCTGCCAAGGATCAGAAAGATCTACATTCTCAGTAAAGATATAGCAATGTCAAATTTTTTGGGTGAAAAACTTACACACAGTTGCAAGACATAATAAAACATACTCACGTTGTTCTCCAAATTTGGCTCTAATGGCCCTAATTAGATCAAGCTATAAAAGGCCTAAGAATAAGCATCACAAACAATTACCTAACCTTGACAACAGCAAGGATTCATACAGCAGCTTAAGCACAAAGATTCATCTTTTCTTATTGATAAAAGGGGCTACTCTACTTGATATCTTTTCCATAGCGTAGCATTATATACGTGGTGTATGTGTTATTTATGTGCATGATTGGATGCATATGTGCATTATCTTTCATAACAACCAAAGATATATCAATGTTGTATAGTAAGAGTGGCTATTATGGTGAAAAGAGGCAGATAAACAACCAAAGATATTAGAGCAAAGCTGGGAAAAAAAAAGACAGTTTCACAAAACTCCACTATTTTGGGACAGATCATTATAATACTAAGTCTAGCATCCCCACCAAATTCCCAACATCAATGAATCTCTAGGTCCAACTTCCAAGCAGAGACTTGAAAAAAGAAATAATAAAAAAGACAAAAATATCCTACAGATAATTATAACAACAGGACACCTATGGGTTTCCAAAATTGTTTCCTGCTTCCTGTACAAACCAATAACAACATGATGCTACAAGTGCTTGGTATGAAGCTTAAAAGTGCCTCCCACATGACAAAGATCCATCATCTCGCTTCAGACTCTCCAAGAAAGCTTATCAATAATAAGGTGTGAATTTGAGTCACAAAAGAACATATTAGCTACACTTTCCAACCAAAGATTCACAGACTAGAGATTCCCAAAAACCAACTGTGAATCCATGCCATTTACTTCAGCAGCATGTTAGTTGACCAGACAAGCTTATATGGAAATGTTGATTGATAAACCAAAGTGCTACAATAGACTAAAACCTGCAACCCCAGTCTCCAAAAGATAGAATGTCCTTGCCACCTGATAATGGTTTGCATGAAATGCCAATGTGCAGGGTTAGAAAATGGCAAGAAGTAACAAAACAAGCCTGATGTCAGATTTTAATGCCTTGGCCTACTAATTGTTTAAATAGTAATTTAGTTTAGGACCAGAGAATCGCTGATCTGATCTGACCTCATGTTTATGCCAGCATACATTCTGCAGCTATTGTTAAACCTCGAAGACCAGTGAATAGCATGATTCAAAAACCTCATTAGTTCACTAACGATTGTTCTATTTGTTCAGTCCTGGAGTGTTCTTGGATGAAGGTAATAACTCTGCATTTTTGTTAATTGAACAAACACAATATTGTAAAATTTTTAGTGTATTGAAACGCAATGTGTTGTGACTTATGCTCTACATGATGTGAACAATCTTCTTCAATTTCAAAATTATTAAAACAAGAACAGAATTTCAGCTTCATCATCAATGGTTCATCACTGAAAGGCATTGTTTCAGCACAATTTTCCTTCTCACATGGATGTCATCTTTTCGAAAAGTTTGCTATGACTGTCTGATTGACTTTAGATCTTGGAACTCACGATGGATCAACAATCCCATTGACTCATCTTAAGATCATCTTCTACCTAAGCATTAAAGAAAGAATCTCAGATACCAATAGAGAGAGGCAAGTATTCAGGGATTGAGATTCTTTCCTCCGACTAAAACTTTAATCTTGTAGCAAACTCCTCAACAAATTTTGTCTGCCCTATGGCTCCTTGCCAAAATCTACAGCAACTGATTCAATTCTTCATGTCAAATCTTCTAATTCATGTTAATTTATAACCAAAAGTTCATATGCTTCTTTTGCCATAACTTTCATGACTCATTTAAAGAGGTGAATCAGCCCCCTAATTTCTTCATAAGTCGCTTCAATACAAATCTTTTATTAGTTCATCAAAAACACTCGCATTCCAAGTGAATTCTCTATTTATGTATTATCATTTCCCTCATCACAAAATCTTCTTCTTTTGTACATACATATCAAGCTTAAAATTCAATTTCTCAGAATCTCCAGCCCATGAATAGGCCTCTTCACCTCTTCTTGCTGTCGCATCACCAAAGAGCAATTATAATTCCTCATCATCTTGCTCCAAAATACATTTGAGTATCTGACCATCCCTAAGGCAATTCCTAATTTTCCCAGAAGCTTAGGTCGGCTGTCGAACCAGAAGTGAACAACAGTGCACATTTTCTTCCTAACTCCATGTGTCAAATAATAGCCACAAAATTAAGCAAATTATAGACAAGTTGCGGACTTGCTTGACAATTGAGGCTGCAACTTCTTTAACTAATTTTAGCAGCACCATCGACTCAAATGGTCTCTGCAATCACAGAAGCCCACTGTCAGCTGCTACATTCCTTGCCAATCCATACCACCACAATTACCTGCTAGAATGGGTAATCAGCCAAACATCTTACATCAATTTTGTCACTTGATGAAGAGGGAAGTGCAAAAGATATGAAATGAGATGGGAAATTAGATGAACACCTCCTCAAAAAGAAAAGGCAAACAGCAAGCAGGAAGAAAACCTGTATTTGGAAGATATTCACTAGGCTTCATAAATTTGATATTTGATGATCTCACTGCAAATGGTTGTCCTTCATCTATCATCTAATAAGTTTGTTAGTCAATGGGTCGGCAGCCTAAAAGTCATAGCATGACCACAAAATGTTGCCGTTGACATGTCACTAAAAGATTATAACTCCTAAACTGTATGAAACAGGATAACCATACAGGCTTGAAGCACTAGTTTGAAATTTATGTCGTGAAACATGCATTCATATTAGTGCAATGTATGGATGATGTGAGAACATTTGTCTCCAAGATCTATTACATTCAAAGATGCAAGTTAGTAACAAAAGTATTCAGTGGAAGCTAATTGCACTAGCTCAACCATAATAATTCAGCCTTTTCCCAGCTACTTGGGATCAACTTTATGGATCCTCATTCTCCAAAGCCTAGCAGAAAAAGGAAAAAATAAAATCCAATTGACTAAAGAAATTGTAAAACTGGAAAATAAAAATTTCAGAAATTATATCAAGAAAATTTTTATTGTAGAACCAATTTTGTTATCTTTCGGGGCAAGAACAAAGTACTAAAGTCATCAGTTCTCTTAAGGGCCTGTTTTTTTTGCAGGTAAAAGATTTGCTTGAGAATCTATACTTTTCTGAGTAAATGTTTCTCAGGCAATATTTAGATAAGAAAATAATTTACCTATGTTATTTACACATAGGAAAGTGGCTTCCGAATTTGTTATTCATGTTCTTTTACATTACTACTCTTCCGGATAAGTTGATAAAATTTATCTATTTCCTATGATATCCCTTATGCTTTTAGATTTGACTAAGTTATTAAGCATTAAATGATGGAGACATTGAAAATGAGGATTGGTGTTTTAGGTACAGCATAAATGCCTACTTTACTGGCTAATGGAAAAATGATTTAGCCATTCCCTGGATGGTAAAATTTTTCTCCATTTTATGGGTAAATTTGTCCATGGTAAAGTACTTACCCATCATGAAAAATGTGAGAACATGCGTAAGTCAATGAAAAAATTGACCAATTTTTTCATGATATTTACCCACAAAAGAACGACCCCTAAAAGTTATCATGAAAACAACAGGTTATCCAAGGTCAAAAACTGTTGGGCAAGTTTACATGAACCCTGAACTCTCTAGGAAAAAGGGTCGTGGAGTTCCACTCAAGTAAGATCAAAGCAGCATACATCAGCATTGAAATTAAAAAAAAAAAAAAAAAAAGAATTGTTAGGTCCAGAATGCTGTGCAGCAAGTATTCACCCATCAAACAGCTATAAAAACAGTTATACATTTTGATCTGTACATGGCCCAAGAAAATGGATTAATAAATAAAATTATTGAAATAATTGTGGATGCTGTGCAGCAAGTATTCATCTATCAATCAGTTATAAAACAGTCGTACATTTTGATCTGTATATGGCCAAGAAAATGGATTAATAAATAAAAATCTTCAATTGTGGATGGATGACTAATGACTACGATCATGTTCGGACCATGTCACTGAAGATTCAAACGGCTAGAGAAAAAGGAGCAATGCATTAAATATTTGACAGAATCAAATCAACATCATTCATGTACCAGATTTTAATACATATGCCCAAAATAGGACCATCATTTTGGTCAGATAGGGGTACACAGAAAATTATTAAATAATGTCATCAGCAACATAGTAGCATTGAAAATTTTTCTTGCAGTAGCCAACGTTGAAGAATTTTAAATTTCTGAACTTCCCGAACCCATAATTAGCTCACAAAGTCAGATACATGGTAAGGTTCCAAGGCTCTCCTTGACCAATTCTGATAGCATGGCCCTACCTAACAATGTGGACTGCTCTCCAAACCCAAAGTCTTCCACCTGGGTAGATATTCTGTGACCAAGAATGTCAAGACTAAGTCCTTAACAGGCCTTGTCTGGAGACCATGCCATACTAGCATAGTACTATAGTAGTATATCCACGCTAGACAGGCAAGCCACATGGCAGAAAGTAGAAGCTTTTTGAAAAGCATAGAGATTATGAAGTAAGTACATGTCCACGGCACCATGGAAAATGATATTCTGAAAAGTCCATTGCCTCTCTTATAAGGAATCTGGTCAAGGCCTACACATTGCTAAAAGAAGGAAGTGGAAGAATCTTTGACAACTTTTTTCTTTTAACACCATGATTTGAAGCAAAAGACACAGTAGAACTGGGGCCAGAGCTTAGCTTACTTTAAGAAAAGTTGCAAAAAATTGAAGGATGAAGAGGACAGTATATTTACATGGCCCAGTAAGCACTACCCTCATGCACATGAAAAGGCAAGTTCCCTTCAATCTACTAGGACAAAAGAACCTTATGGATTTGAGTTGCCTCTCTACCACAGTCTGAAGAATTCTCGTTTTGGAGTAAGTTGTGCATGAGATCCCTACAACCCAATTGCACTAAAAGGTTACCTCACATGAAAATTGGAATTGAAGAACAATCTTGTCGAATTGGAAAGGAAATTGCTTCTCTTTTTGTTCAGAATTTTATACATCCATCACCTCCAAAGAGATGGAAAATTCAAAATGAATGTACAACAAACACTAGAACCAATGCTCGTAAAAATTGATTAACTCACCGAGCCTTCTTACGGGACTTGAATGAAAACCCACCAGGTGGTGATGGTGGAATTCCAATGGAAGGTTTGGTGGCTCAGACTGGCCAGTAAGCATTCCAATTATCTCCTTGGTAGACGGTCGGCAGGCTGGAGACCTCTGAAGGCAGAGGAGGGCGACCGTGATGCAAAGAAGCACCTGCTCCCTGTCCACAGCTCGAAGGGATGGATCAACAAGATCAAGAAGCCTTCCTAATGAGCAAGGTGCCGTGCCCATGAGATCAGGTTGGCGCGCTCGAACTCAGACATGGGAGATGCGTCACTTGCAGTGGGCGCCGGCCTGAACCAAGAACCAACAGAAGGACACCAAAGCTATAGATGTCACACTTTCCGAGAGAGGTCCGCCACCACCATACTCAGGGGCAACATAGCAGACAGTGCCCCTCATGCTTGGGGTGCTGCTCACCGTGCCACTCTTCGGGATATCCCCACTTGCCCAGTCCTGGCTACTCCTCCTTCCAGTGGTCCTGATCTCCCCACTGATGCCCTCCATCCACCCGTCCATACTGGTCCGGCTGCTCCTGCTCCAGCTCTTCTCTTCCTCCTCTTCCTCCTGCTGAAGGTGACTCAAGGCCCTCATCTTTCTGCCACCATTGTTGCTCTCCTTTCTCAATATTGCTTTGGGACTTCTGATTGCTCGCCTCTTTTGCTTGTTTGGTGATTCCTCGCAGAACTCCTCCCGCCACCACTCCCTTGGCGCCGGCTCTTCTCCTTCTTCTCGACTTTCTCCTCATCCAACGAAACCCACCACTCCATTCGCCGCTGCTGCTTCTTTCGCTCTGACCTCCCCCCTCCTGACGGCTTTGGCAAGCAATCCTCTGCAGAAGCAGCTGAAGCTGTAATCCAATCACTCTTAGGCCTCTCCCTTCTAATCTCCGAGCGAATCCATTCCATCACATAGTCCTTGACACCGCCCCCAGACTCGGAATTTGCTCCCCCACCAGTATCCTGCCGCCACCACCAGTCCTTGCCCGGCCCGCTCTTCTTCCGGCGCCTCTCCGGCTACCGGAGGCTGCAGCATCCTTCCCACTATCCACACTCACCCTATCGAATCCCCCTCCTGTCTCCGAAGTGGATGCCACTCCAAGCCCACTGAGTCTCCACCGGTGATGCCGTGGTAAAGCCTCATCTTCCTCTGGAGATTTCCTCAGGAGTATACACCAATTTCCACCACCATTAATTGCTAACCCTCCACATCCAATTGACTCCTCAAACCCGGTGGTCGTCGTGGTTCTCTCGCCGTCTCTCCCATGATTGAAGCATCATCCTCTCCTCCTCCCACCGCTGACTCTTCCTATCATTCGGAAAGGATTTGGAATCACCGTCACGGCCTGATTCAGCTCGTCTCAATGGCCACCTCATTATCGCCCAAATTGGAGGCGGGGGGACGGCGACGGCGACGGCCGGGAGGTCGTCGGCGACGGGGGTCTGGAGGCGGGCGAGGCCGAAGTCAGCGATCTTGGCGGAAAGGCAGGCGTCGAGGAGGATGTTGCTGGGCCTTGATGTCGCCGTGGATGACCGGGGGGTCGCACACGGCGTGGAGGAACTGGAGGCCGCGGGCGATGTCGAGCGCCACCGAAACCGGCGGCCCCAGTCCATGAGCTCCGGGCACCGCCGGTCGAGCAGCGCGTCCTGGAGGCTCCCATTGTGCATCAGCTCGTACACCAGGAGCGCCTCCGCCCTGTCCCCGCGCCGGCGGCGCAGGCCTCCACCACCACCTCCTCCCTTGTCTTCCCCCCGCCACCGCCGCCACCGCCGACGGCGGCGCTTCTCGTCGGAGCTGCAGTAGCCGAGGGGAGCCACCACCCATCCGCGGTCCGGGGAGGATCCCATTGCAAGCATCTTGCCAGCGAGGGCGAGCTCGTTTTGGAACTCGCGTTCCCCCTGGAGGGAACCGGAGTCCATAAGCTTGACGGCGATCCCTGGCCGGAGGGTGAGGGCGCCGCGGAATACGGGTCCGAACCCGCCCTGGCCGAGCTTATGGAGGGGGAGAAGGAGGCGGTGGCGCGGCGGAGCTGGGAGTAAGCGAACTGGCGGAGGGGACTCGTCGGGGGGGGCTTCAGATCTGCGGGGGCGGTGGGGCAGCACTGCCGCGGGCCAGGCGGCGATATAGGAGCACGGCCAGCACGGTGGCGGTGACGGCGAGGGCGGTGAGTGCTGCCGCCGCGGAAACTACGGGGACCAGGATGGGCGGGGGCGGTGATGGTAATGGGGGAGCAGGGCGGCGGAGGGGTCTGCGGGTCCGCCGGCCCGGGCGGGAGCCTGGATGGCATCGCTCCAGATAGCTTCTAGGGGTGGCAGCAAATTATATAGCTCAGAAGTTAAGGAAAAAGATGTGGAAAAGGTTCTTTTCTATCACTGCGCTGCGCCCTTACCTCTTATTTAAGTCATCATTGAGAGAGAGGAAGGAGGAGGAATGGGGGCTTCTTCTCTCTCCAACGACAGAACCAGAAACCATTTGGGCCACTTGGCTTTGCTTCCATTTCTTTCCGTAATAAGTGATAATTAATTTAATATGTAATTAATGTGGAATGATAACGTAGAAATGTACGCTTATTTTTTGCGTGACCTATTGTGAGGAAGCTGGTAAGTGTATCTTTAAGAAAGGATTGTTCAGATAAATACATTTATGGTCTATAATAATTAATTAAAATCAATAAAGTTTCGTATTGCGATCGAGTTGGATCCGTATTCCTACAAGTAGGTTTTTTATCGGATCAATTGAGCACAAATCTCCTGCACGACACCGTAGCATGCTATTTATGGATCACATCACAGTCATCAAACAACGCACGTTGTATGTATATGATATGGCAAACGGCCGTACGGATATCCACGGGTGCACCGCCGGACCACTGTGCTCTTTTTAGTTACCTATGATGTAGCCACCGCTCGCCGGTACGATGTCGAGTGGAAACAGAGGAGCGAGGGCAGGAGGCCGGCTCTATCCTTCGCGGAAGAAGGATACATTTCCCTCACGGCCACTGACCGTTGAATCATCCATACTTCTCTATTACTGGTCGCTTTGACACCTCTGGTGGATGATCCAACGGTCGATGGTCTCGAAGGAACGTGCATCCTTCTTTTCTTATAAAGGATACAACCACGGCTCGAATGGGTGAGGGTGCTGGCTTTTGTTTGGCCTTTATTTGGAGTGGGGCCGGGATGTAACGAATTCCGGGTGCGCATTGCAGAGCCTGACTTAAAAGTTATCACTTTTATTTTTTCCGATAATATAAAAATTATCACTTCCACGGAGCGTAATGAATCGTTCATGTAGCTTGTCTCCAATAATACGGATAAAAATTTCCTAATGAGATTACAAGAGTATATCATCTAAAGAGATTTTCTTGTCACGCTACGTTCACCATCTCACACTTCTCAGAGCATGCATAATGTAAATCAAAAATTGCAAAAGATAATACATAGTTTAAATCATGATTTTTCTCATAATGGTACAAATCCAATATTTACGCATATCTAAACTTCCTGGCCTGTTGATATATATCCAATAGTTGACGGATACACACTTATGGGATATTTGGTTTGTAATTGAAATTGAAATCGAAATTAGAATAGAAATGGATGGAAATTGGAATGAAATGATCAAATCATCAGAAGTATTTGGTTTATGATCGAAATCAAAATCGAAATGGATGATTTTTATTGTTGTTATTTGGTTCATATAAAGATAGAAATCGAAATCAACTCAAACTTTTATTTTTATTTATTAAATTTTAAAAATTAATTATTAAATAAATTTTAAAATTAAACATTTAGTATCTTTATTTTTTAAAATTATTATTAAAAAAAATTAATCATTAAAAAATTTATCATTAATATGTATCTAAGGACTATTCTGGAGTCTTTCAGGGGCTTG